>NC_066583.1:568224950-568405006 GCF_024323335.1 Lathyrus oleraceus | reverse complement strand
GAGAGAGAGAGAGAGAGAGATTAGAAGGTGATTGTGTGTAATGCAAGGAAAGAAGCAAGAAAGATAATTTGGAAAACCACTGTTTGCCAGCCTGCTTCAGGCTATAAAGGGACTTTTGAAGCTTGCAAACATGGTCAGGATTAGATGGAAGAAGGCCAGGAGGTGGTGTCATATAAACCTCTTCATCAAGATCTCCATGGAGAAAAGCGTTATTAACATCCAGTTGAATAAAATGCCAATTTTGTGATGCAACAATGGCCAAGAGGAGTCTGATGGTGGTCATTTTAGCGACTGGTGAAAAGGTGTCCATGTAGTCAATACCTTCAGTTTGTGTGTAGCCTTTAGCAACCAAACGAGCTTTGTATCTCTTATTGAGCCATCAACATTTCTCTTTATTTTGTGAACCCATTTGTTAAGTTTCTTGTGAGGGGGTAAATGGGTCATGAGCTCAGTTAGCATAGCTTGATTCCAACAATCGTGTTGAGAAGCTTGTTTAAAAGTAGTAGGCCCAGTTTGAGAGGTGATGGTAAGAATGTAGTGATTGGAAGTGGGACAAATGTGAGGATTATGTAGATAAGGTTGGATAGGGTAGACAGGGTGATGAGAGGAAGATAGGTTATTGCAAAAAAAATCATCATATCGTTTAGACATATGAATAACTGCTGAAATTTTTTAATGAATTTTCGGTAAAACCCGGTAAGACCCAAGAATCCTCGCAAAGCGGTGATGTTTGATGGTATTGGCCAATCGAGTATGGCCTGAATCTTGGAAGGTTCAGGGTTAACGCCTGATGCAGAAACTACGTGATCAAGATAATTCAATCTTCGTTGAGCTAAGGCACACTTTGATTGTTTCAAGAAGTACTCCTCTTGTAATAGAGTGGTGAAGACACACTCAAGGTGTTGGATATGATCTTCGAGGGAAACGCTGTAGACAAGGATGTCATCAAAGAACACAGTGACGGACTTACGAAGAAAAGGTTGAAGTAGTTTGTTCATCGTAGCTTGGAATGTAGGTGCGTTACAGAGGCCGAATGACATGACACAAAACTCATAGTGTCCATGGTGGGTACGAGATGCTGTTTTGGGAATGTCATCGGGGTGCATACGAATTTGGTGGAATCCTTGTCGAAGGTCAAGTTTGGAAAACCAAGTTGTGTGGCCTAGTTCGTCAAGTAACTCGTCGATGGTGGGCATGGGAAATCGGTCTCTTGTGGTGATGTTATTCATAGCTCTGTAATCTACACAGAGACGCCATTCTCCGTCTTTCTTTTTTACTAGTAAAATTGGTGAAGAGAAAGGACTTTGACTGTGTTGGATAAGTTTGTTGTCAAGCATGTTTTGGATTTGAAATTCGATCTCATTTTTTTGGAAATAGGGATAACGATATGATCGAGTGTTTACTGGTTTTGAGTTGGGAAGCAGGTTAATGTGTCTAGGAGGTGGAAGTTGTGATGGTGAGTGGAAGAGGGTTGAGAAATGGAGAAGGAGAGACTGAATTTCAGGTATAGGGTGTTGTGGTGTCAATTCAGGTTGTGGGTTTGGGCTAGGTGGGAGAATTTGAATCTGGAAAAGTTCTGCTATGGAGTGGGTTTGGAGCAGTCTTTTGACTTGGTGGGCCGAAGCTGAAGATAGTTGGGCTTGAGGTTTAGCTGTGAGTGTAACGTTTTTGTTGCGGTGTGTAAAAGAGAGGCTTAGGTTTGTATAGTCCATTAGAACCAGCCCAATAGATTGGAGCCATGGGCCCCCTAAAACAACGTCAGCTCCACAAAGAGGGAGAACGTAAAAATCGACCACAAAAGGTTCTGACTGTAGTGATAAATGGATGGCGGCGCAAATACGATTACAATCTAAGTTGGCACCATTACCAACCATAACTTTGAGGTTGGAAGTAGGGATATAAGGGAGCTCTAAAAATCGTGCTATACGATCTTGGATGAAATTGTGAGTGCTACCTCCATCAATGAGCACTGTGACTGGGTGGTTTGAAATGTGTCCGCGAAGGCGTATCGTTGAGGCAGCGGTGCATCCAGAGAGTGCATGGAGGCTAATTTGGGCATCAATGGGGTTTTCGTTTGGAGGGTTGATGGTGTCGAAATCGAAGGAGTCAAAGGTGATGTTTAGGATCTCTGAGTTTGGATCAGGTGGGTCTTCTGTGATAAGGAGAAAGAAGCGTCCTTTACACTTGTGTTGAGGGGTAAAGGTTTCGTCGCAGTTATAGCATAAACCCTTTTCTCTGCGTGAAGCCACTTTATCTGGAAATAATTTTCTGAAATTGGTTCGATTGGAGATAGGTGACGGTAATAGTGGCGGTAGAGGTGGTATAGTTTGCTGTGGTGTATAGTTCGAGGCTGAAGCATTTGTGGACAAATTTCTGGGTTTGAATGAGTGGCGGCGTTCTTCGATTTTGTCCTCTTGGAGTTTCGTTAATGTTGTTGCTTGGGTTAATGAGAATGGTCGAAGGGCTTGAACCTCTCTGCAAATCTCGGGTGAGAGTCCAAAGATGAAGCAGCTGAGGAGGAGTTGTTGCGAGAGTCCGACGATGCGGTTGGCTAAACGTTCGAAATCATTGAGGTATTGGTTGACTGAAGAGCGTTGTACAAGCTTGAAGAGGGCACTTGAAGGGTCATCATAGTATGACGGAGCAAAGCGTGTTTCTAAAGCTTGTAGGAATCCGATCCAATTGGTGATTAAACCATTGCTGTACGTCCATTGATACCAGCTAAGGGCTGGGCTGTCCATATAGAAGGATGCTACGGTGAGTCTGTCAGCTTCAGGCGTTTAATGGTAGGTGAGAAACTGTGAAATTTTAAAGATCCATCCAATAGCATCGGTGCCGTTGAATTTATGTACGTCTAACTTCATACGGGGTGTGAGAGTTGTTTGTGGTGTTGTGGTTTGAGGTGAGGATGATGATGGAGTAGTAGTGAGGACTGCAAGTTGTGTGATGATGGCGTAAACTTTAGATGAAAGTTCATCAATAGCTGCATTTGTTGGGGCCATGGAGGTTGAGTAGTGAAATGAGAGCACCAAATTGTTAGGGTTTTCTTCCTTGAAATTAGTAGGACAAAGAAATCCTCCTAAGAATATAAAAGAAAAGAGTGATAATAATTTTCTTGCTGCCTTCATTCAAGATACTTCAGTACATTATATAGCCACAGTGTATGGCTTGATTACAATTATTCAGATCCAGAATTCTAGGAATGCAAGGACTATGATAGTTAATAACATCTAGAAGAAATCTAAATTGATAGCAGGATGAAATGTACTGATAGATAGCCGCTTAAACATAATCTTCTAATTTCTTGGGCCTGCTGATAATCCTTTTGGGCCTGTCCAAGATTGTTGTATTTGGCTCTTCACTTGTGCTAACAGTTGAGTTAGGCCCAACCACATTTCTTAACAATGGTTAAAGGTTGTGTTATCTTTGCCTTCCTTCCTTTTGAGTTCATTGACTTCCAAAGGTTTTCCATGTATGATCCAACATGTTTCTTTGGTGTGGTTTGGCTTCTTGCAATGATCACACCAGAGGAGGGATTTTCTATCGTGTGAGCTGGTCGAAAAAGATGAAGTCTCCATCTTGAGTGATTTGTTAATTTTTGAGTCGTCAAGCGCTAAATTAGGGATGGTTCAGATCGTGCTCTGATACCATGTAGAAATATGTTTTATATTTCATGTTTTGTTTGATAATACATAAGATGTATATATAGTACATAGGACTGAGAGGGAAGAGCTGGTTTAGCCTAGAAATTAGGGAAATAGTTATTCCTATAAATACTAAAAATTAAATGTGATAAAAACAAAACAGACAACTGATTAATTTACATGAAGTTATATGAATTATTATGATATATACAAAACAGAATTTATACAACAGATGCTTTACTGATTTTCAACATCATGGTTTTAAATAGTTGCTGCAATATTGGTTATAGTCGTATTGAGATATATTGTAGTGAGATGTGACCCATGTAGCCTCAATAACAATAGTGATTTATTGAGATATATTGCAGTGAAATGTGACCTATGTAGCCTCAATAAGAACAGTGGTTTCAGACCTTTATTTAAATCACAATGTCCGATGTATGTGTCGGTTCTTCATAGCAAGTCATCATATCAACTTTCATAGTCCAACTTGCACTCTTTCATTCTCACTAAATTATAAACAATCCATTAATATATCTTCTTGTAATTTAAGGTGATAGTTTTGGAAATTGTGCTTTGACTTTATTAGAAGTTTAGAGTGTATTTTTTTTATTGTTTTTTTCAATACAAAATTTCTAAAATTTTTTATTTATAGATTTCTTAACATGACTCTTTTGGTTTTACTATTTCAGGCGAGAGTCTATAGAGATTGAAACAATTGTTCAAGCAGTAATAAAAACTTTGAATCATAAATTCTCAGGGTTTACCAACGATCTTGTTGGGATGCAACCTCGCATAGAAGAATTGGAAAAACTTCTAAAATTGACCTCAAAGGAGGATGACTTCCGAGTTCTGGGAATTTGGGGGATGAGTGGAGTAGGAAAGACAACTCATGCTACTGTTTTGTATGATAGAATCTCTTATCAGTTTGATGCTTGTTGTTTTATTAATAACACAAGCAAACTTTATATGGATGGTGGTGTTATTGCTGTACAAAAACAGATTCTTCGTCAAGCTCTAGATGAAAGAAATCTAGACTCATACGATACTTGTGAAATAGCCAGGATTATGATAAATAGACTTCAGAGTGGCATTAAGGTCCTTCTAGTTTTTGACAATGTTGATCAATATGAACAATTGGAGGAATTGGCTATAGATCCTAAATTGCTTTGCAAAGAAAGTAGAATAATCATAACCACAAGGGATGAGCATATTCTAAGAGTGTATGGGGCTGATAAAATTCACAAAGTTCCATTGTTGAATAGTAATGATGCTTCTGAACTTTTTCTTAGAAAAGCCTTCAAAGGTGAAGACCAAAGCAGCAATTGTGTTGAGTTGATTCCAGCAATACTAAAATATGCTCAAAATCTTCCATTAGCAATTAAAGTAGTGGGCTCTTTCTTGTGTACTCGAGATGCTACTCAGTGGAGAGATGCTTTGGATAGATTGAAGAACAATCCAGACAGTAAAATTATGGACGTGCTTCAGATGAGTGTTGATGGACTACAACATGAGGAGAAGGAAATATTTTTGCACATTGCTTGTTTTTTTAAAGGGGAGAGGGAAGATTATGTAAAGAGAATTCTAGATGCATGTGGATTATACCCTCACATAGGAATTCAAAGAGTCATCGAGAAGTCACTCATTACCATTAAAAACGAAGAGATTCATATGCATGATATGTTACAAGAACTTGGGAAGAAAATTGTTCGGCACAACTTTCTCGAAGACCCAATATCATGGAGTAGATTATGGCGATACAATGATTTCCATCATGTCTTGGAGACAAATAAGGTAACAAATTATGTTTTCAAATCTTGAGGGTGCCATTTATACTTTTTGAGTGAATTAAACTTGTGCGGGGGCAATGTGGTCAATGTGATAATAATCATTGATTATTTTATAGAGGGTTTTGAATCTACTCCCTCCATTTTAAATTGAATGTTGATTCTCATTCTCATTTTTAATCATTTAGTTATTTTTTTTACTTATGTCTTTTAATTATTACTATGTACCAATGAAGTACGGATATGATACGAGTATCAGATACAATACGTGCGTTAGTTGCTGAAAAAACTAGGATATGATGCGTTTAAGAGACGTATATAAAAAAATTAAAATTAAAAATTAGTTAAATCATTCTCTAACAAAAACTAATTGAATTTGCAAAATTTGATAGTAATTGATAAATGAATTATGAGAAAAAGAAAAAATAGTTAAAACTGAGAGAAAAGTAATTAATGAAAAAGTTTGATTCTTGTCATAGAAAAAATGAAAGTGATGAAGTAATTAAAGTTGAGAAAAGAAGAATTAAAGTTGGGGAATATTGATTCATGTTCTAGAAATATGATTGGTCATGAGATTAATTAGCCGTATCCACAACGTATCGCGAGATGTCGCCAGCGTATCGTGAGGTGTCGCCTTCGTATCGGGACGTATGCAAATTTTTATTTTTTATTTTTTAAATAAAAATATTCGGATATGTTGAAATAAGAGAGCATGAGAGACATTTGAATAAATCGTGTGTTTTAAAAGTACTACAGAGACTTTTTTATACATAGAGAAATTTACAACTCATATATGATATATTCGTTCTGAGACTTTTTTGTATACAAATATTCTTAACACTATATCAGGTTGATGATAAGGCTTATGAATCCTCGAAAATAGGAGAAGGAACCTCATGTCAGAAAGATAAATAGGAGAAGAAAAATGTGCAATGCTATAACTGTAAAAAGTGGGGTCACTTAGCCAAGAATTATTGGTACAAGAAGGACAAGGGAGCGACAAAAGGCAAGGATGATGAAGGAGCAAACGTTGCACGTAATGATTTAGATGATTCTGATGGTATGGTGTTATGGTTGCAGTTGCAGATGAGCATATCGACTCCAAGACGTGATTCCTCGACACAGGCTGCTCGAATCATATGACTGGTCAAAAAGTGTGGTTAGCAAATTTCGACGAGTTGAAGAAGCGCAAGGTCAGGTTTGTAGATAGTAGCTCGTTGCAAGCAGAAAGTACTCACAACATAGTCATTAAAAGGAGTAATAGAGCAAAAACTATGATCAAAGATGTATTCAATGTACCTGACATGAAGTGCAATCTGCTAAGTGTTTGATAACTGGTCAAAAAAAGTTTCTCAGCCTTTAAGTTGTTTAACACTCAGAACAACTGGTCTTAAAATCTTCTCGGTCGAAGGATAGGACATTTAAGACCATGATCAGCTCGACTGAGGTACAATGTCTAAAAACAATGGTCGACCACAAGTATAGCTGCCTGTGGCATTTAAGGTTGGCCATTTGAATTTTAGGTCACTCAATCAATTGATTACTCAAGATATGGTAATTGGTATACTAAGTCCTGTGATGTCCGGCAAACTTTGTGAAGGTTGCTTAGTAGGGAAGTAATCCAGAAAGTCTTTCGTTTTGTCTATGCCAATAAGATTCTTCTGCATACTAGAAGTAATACATTCAGATGTATGTGGCCCGTTTGAGGATCATACCATTGATAGAAACATGTATTTTGTCTCATTTGTCGATGAGTACAGTCGAAAGTTTTGGATCTATTTGATCAGGCGCAAAGACGAAGTATTTTCAATCTTTAAGAGATTCAAAATGCTTGTCGAAAACCAGAGTGAAATGATGATCAAGGTTCTGAGAACAGATGGAGTTGACGAATACGCATCCAAGATATTTAAAGAATTTTATGCAGAATATGGTATTGATCATGAGGTAACTGCTCCTTGCACGCCTCAACATAATGGAATAGCAGAAAGAAGAAATCAGACCATATTGGATATGGCAAGATGCATGTTAAAAAAAAAGAACTTGCCAAAATCTTTATGGGGTGAAGTGGTTACTACTGTTGTTTATATTTTGAATTAGTGCCCTACCAAGAAGCTGAAGAATAAGGTTCCTAAAGAAGTATGAAGTGGCTAACGACCATCAGTGAGTCATCTGAAGGTGTTCAACTCTATTTGCTACAAGTATGTTCTTAATGCTAGGAGAAGGAAGCTTGATGATAAGAGTGAACCTATGATTCTGGTAGGATATCATAAGATTAGAGCATATAGGCTATTCAATCCAATGAATGATAAAATCGTGATGAGTCAAGATATTGTGATTGATGGGAACTCTGCCTGTGATTGAAATTCAGGTGATGTAACTAACAAGCCATTGATAAGTTATGGCTTTGATGAAGAAAGTAGGGAGCACAAAGAAATTCTAGCTAATGATGTTTCAGTCACAATCAAAGTCGAAGCAGACAATAGAGAGGGTGTGGCTAGCACAAGCCAAAGACCTTAAAGAACCAGAGTTCTCTCAGCAAGGCTTAAAGACTGTGAAGTGGTTGGTGATGATGAAGTCACACCAGATGGAAATTTGGTTCATTTCGCTTTACTTGCAGGTGTTGAACCAATCAATTATAGTGAGACCTTAAAGAATAAACACTAGAAGACGACTATGTTCGAAGAGTTACGAGCGATCGAAAGAAACAATACATGGGAGCTAGTCGAATTGCCAACACACAAAAGCTATCGAAGTGAAGTGGGTGTTCAAGCTAAAGCACAATCCTGATGGGTTGATTGCAAGATATAAGGTAAGATTAGTAGCTCGAGAATTTCTTTAGAGAGCAGGACTCGACTACTCTGAGGTATATGCATCAATAGAACGATTGGAGACTGTCAGATAGGTGGTAGCCTTGGCATGCAAGCAAGGCTCATCGACATTTCACTTAGATGTGATATAGGAGGAAGCAAGAAAAGTGTACAAATTGCACAAAGTTCTTTACGGTCTCAAACATGCACCTAGGTCATGGAACAAGAAGATCGACTCATACTTAGTCGAATAGGGTTTCTTCAAATACAGGTCTGAGTATGGTGTCTATGTACATGTCATGGCACAAGATATAACTATCATCTGCTTATATGTCGATGCCGTGCTAGTAACTGGAAATAATATGGAAAACTTGACAAAGTTCAAAGAGCTGATGAAGAGGGAATTTGAAATGTCGGATCTAGGAAACTTGTATTTCCTAGGCATGGGATTTGAAATTGCCAAGCAAGGTATGATGTTGCATCCAAGGAAGTATGTCAAAGAAATACTCAAGAGATTTAGGATGGATGGTTCGAATCATCCATCCTCACATGTCAAACATAATATGAAACTAGAGAAGCATGGAGAGGAGGACAAGGTCGATGTCACTTTTGTTCAAACAAATTGTAGGATCTCTGAGGTATGTGTGCAATAGCAGATCTGATATAGATTTTTCAATCGTATTGGTAAGCAGATACATGGATGAATCAAAGGTGTCACACATTAAGACTAGACTGCAAGAAGAATCCTGAGATACCTAAAAGGATCAATAAATTGTGGAATTCTGTTTCCACGAGATTTTGAAAGCAAATAAGCTGTGATTAATTGCTATTCAGATGCTGATTGGTGTGGAGATAAGGAAGATCGAAGAAGCACAATTGGTTATTTCTTTCAAGTATTTGGTGGCCCAATCTCATGGTGCTCGAGAAAGCAATCTGTGGTGGCATTATCATCATGTGAGGTTGAGTATATTAGCAGGATTCTATGCTGCTTGTCAAGCAATCTGGATCAGCTCTGTGCTGGATGAGATGGAGGTCGAAGTGAAGAAACCTCTGGTGCTGCAGATCGACAACAAGTCATCCATCAATCTTGCAAAGAATCCAGTTTTGCATAGAAGGAGTAAGCACATTAAGGCTATAATTTACTTCCTAAGGGAGAAGATAAATCTAGGTGAACTTGAAGTGAGACATAGCTCGAGTGAAGCACAATTGACCGACATTTTCACAAAAGGATTGAAGATCGACAGATTCCTGATTTTAAGAAAGAAATTAGGAATAATTCAGATTGATTATGATTAGCTTGTGTTTGATAATTGGGATTATAATGGATTATATTGTGATATATAATCCAAGTTATTAGTTAGTTAGTTACTTAACATGTAAGTTACTTGAAATGCAAGTAATTTAAAATATAAATAACATACTTGTATATAAACACATTAGTGTAATTCAGTTTTAACAACTTTTTAATACAATTACGGTTCATTCTCTCTTAATCTCTCTCATTCCTTCCCCACCCAAAATGCTTCTTCACTAACCATTTTTTCACATTTAATTTACACACTATGATTCCATGATTTTCTTATTTCGTTAAAAGTTTGGACCTCGTAATATTGGATATATAGGTAATATAATGTTTCTAACAAGGTTAGTTCACGTAATTTCATTGTTTTCTTTCTTTCTATGTTATGCTTTTTGTGTTATTTTCCCAGGGAACAAACAATAATGTTAAAGCTATAGTTCTGGATCAAATGGAAAATTTCTCCACCATATGCATGGCTGAAGGATTTTCAAATATGAGCAACCTTGTACTTCTCATGTTGTATCATAACAACTTTTCAGGAAATTTGGATTTTCTTTCCAACAACTTGCGATATCTTTTGTGGCATGGATACCCTTTTACTTCTTTGCCATCAAATTTTGAGCCAGATTATCTTGTGGAACTGAATATGCCTGATAGTAGCATTCAACGACTGTGGGAAGGCCGCAAGGTACTTTAATAGTTCTTTTTCGATTTTTGAACTACTTCAAAAAATAATGCATACTTGTATAGGAATAATTTTGACTAAATTGTAGGAATCAATCTAATAATTAATCACATACAAAGGCAAGACATGCTCAATAATAAATATAATCATACTTCGCTGTAGCAAAATAAACCTACGAGCATTCATACACAAACAATCTTAGTATTTGCGACACGTCGATCTATTAAAAATTAAAAGAATATCTAGATTAATATATGGCAAAAACTCTCTAGACATTGACAACGATAATTCTGATACACTGAAAAAGAGAGAGGGATGACGAACACCCATCGACTTGTGGTTTTTCTTCAATCTAAACTTCTCATACCTTATACACTATTCAAATGGGGAAGAGACAATTTATAACTTATATATTGAAAATCATAGTCTATAGTCTATATATATATTGTGATGATCAGTTAGATTCTCATATACCAAAATGAGGCATATCCCCTCATATTAACTCATCAATTAATCAAATGTATAATTAATTATTTAATTAGGAATTTAATCAGTCTTATTATTTAATTTGATCTGTAATCAAGTAGGATATTAATTGATAAATACTTAATATGCTTAAAAATGTATATATGTCCATATAAAAATATAATAATTAAATTAAATATTTAATAAAATATTGCAATATTTTTATTGATGGTTGTTAACTCTCTTTTTAGGAACTACCTAATTTGAAAAGGATGGATTTGAGCAACTCCAAGAATCTTATAGAGACTCCAAAGTTTTTTTGGACCCCAAAACTCGAGCGGCTAGATTTTACAGGATGCATAAACTTAGTACAGGTCCATCCATCAATTGGACATCTTACAGAACTTGTTTTTTTATGTTTGCAAAACTGCAGCAGTTTGGTCAACCTTGATTTTGGTAGTGTATCAAGATTAAATTCTTTGAGAGTTCTACGTCTTTCTGGTTGCACAAAACTTGAAAAGACGCCTGATTTTACCGGGACATCAAATCTTGAGTACCTTGATATGGATGGATGTACAACTTTATCTAAAGTTCATGCATCTGTTGGGGCTTTGACAAAGCTTAATTTCTTGAGTTTGAGAAACTGCACAAATCTGATTGAAATGCCCGATGGGATTGAGTGGATATCATCCCTTGTAACTTTAGATTTTTGCGGTTGCTTAAGTCTTAGAATTCTACACTTCCAATGGAATTTTTCTTATACTATGAGATCTTTGATTTTTTTAGATTTAAGCTTTTGCAGTCTTCGTGAAGTACCAAAAACTATTGGAACATTAAAGACATTAGAAAGACTAAATCTACAAGGAAACAAAGTCCGTTCACTACCTGATGATTTCTTTGATCTGGAAAACCTAGCATATGTAAACTTATCTCATTGCCATGAGCTTGAAACTATTAAACCCATATCTTTTAAAAGTGCTTCTTCTGGAGGAAGGTATTTTAAAATAGCAGCAGGATCTCGTGATCATAGGTCAGGATTATATATATTTGACTGCCCTAAGATCAAGAAGTTTCCCATAATCCAACAAATATTATATATATGGTTTGCAAGACTGCATGAGGTGTGTACGTTGCTTACCTTCCCCAAATTATCTAGCTTTGATATATTAATTCAGTATTCTTTTTTCTTTTGAACAAACATGTGCAATCAGGAAGACCTATAATGCAACAAATTTAAATTATCTTGTTGCATTTCCTTAATGAGGAGAAGCTATTCTAGAATGTTCTCATGTTTTGGCAATTATTATATGAAAGCTTTAAGCTACTTAATGCTTTTCATGGCTAATAATTATATGCCATTTCCTTTCACTCTTTAACTATGCTTTTGTTATTTTTCTTCTGGTACCAGAATTCCCAACACTTCCGGGGTGGCTTTGACATTGTTGTTCCCTGTGATTGGAAAAACACTGTTTTTACGTCACATAGTTATATTCCAAAATGGTTCAATCACCGATTTGATGGCGGTTCAATAGTAAGGATAGTAGATTTTCTTGAGCTTGACAAGAAGTTTGGCTTTGCCTTCTTTGTGGCATTTGAGGTAAACAAACGTTCTGCGGATTTTGGTTCTCCACAGGATTCATTTTCCTCAGCACTTCCACATCCTTTATATCTTTCTTTTGAAAGTGAACACACAGAGGAACGCTTCGATATGCCGCTCAGTTTGGAACTGTACAAAACTGATGGCTCCAAACATCTTTGGCTAATCTATATCTCTCAAGTGCACTGCCATTTCTTAAAAACTGGAGCGCATATCACATTTAAAGCCTGCCCAGGTTTGTTAATAAAGAAATGGGGATTACGCTTGGTAATCAAGGATCTAATGAAATCTGTCCCTAGCTTCGAGGAACACTTACCGCACACTGATGGGCCCCAACTTTTCTTTGATTATGTACAAAAAACCAGCATGAAGTCTGAAACTAAAATCCAACTTCCTTACAATTGGTTTGTTACTGAAGAGGAAGAAGTTGAGAATTCTGGAGCCAAGTCAAAAGAAATTGATCTTTCTAAGCTGGGCCTTTAGGCATGCCAACCACAGTCAAATCACACAACACGTTTGTGAGCCTTGAGGTAATTATCATTGCTAATTAATAATTAATTTTATAACTAATGATATGAATTATTAGTATAGCACATCCATCTTTCGCATTACAAGTTTATCCAACAATTTCTCTTTATATAATATGTTGAGACATTTTTAATAGTTTGATTATTTCCAGTGAAGATGCCTGGTTATAAACCCGATCAGGTGAATGAAGACTTGGTAGGTATTGTTATTCTATGTTTGTAGAAGATGAATGTTTTTATCAGTTGCAACTAGGGAATTTCTTCAACTTCGTAAGTCTGGGTTTTTTGGGTATGTTTGATTGATGGAATAGGACGGAATGAGATGAAATGAAATAAGTTTATGTTCCATTGATAAAAGGAGGATGGAATGGAGCGGAACATGATGAAATGCATTCTATCCTATTTCATGGATTGCCTTCATTTTCACATCCTTCAATTTAAGAATAACAATTTTGTTCTATTCAATCATAAAATATTCAAACAACAAAATGAAATCTTTGTTCCACTCTGTTCCATTCCGCTCAACTATGTTAGTTTTAAAATATCCAAACTTAGCCCTCCTATTGAGGAATTCAGAATGTGATGGTAAAAGTATGTTAGACCTCTTTCACTAGTTATTTGAAAGGGAGAGCCCAGACACTCGAATTTTTGGAAGAAACTGAATTGTTTATTGTGTTTCTGATCGTGCGTAGTTTAATTCAGTTTCTTTTTAACTCTGTTTTGAGAACTCTTCTCCAGAGTAGTGTTGAATATAAATTCAGAAAACCAACCCACAAATCCCTTGTTTTGGCCAGTTTTATCAGTTTCCTTCAAATAAGATGTTGGTAAGCAATTTGAGAGGCTACTCAAGTTTAATCGAATAATAATAAGAGGTGCAGGGGAACTGAGAGGGAGTAAATCAATTTCTGGAATTATGTTTTTACTTTCAAAGAATTGAAACCGCTTTGATTCATTCATATTGATGCTGCTACATTGGAATAAGGTGTTTTTTTTATTACATTTTTATTGAACTGTGTGTTAAATGTTTCATATTTAATACATTATTTTCCCTATATAAAAATATTAGTAAAGATTCATTATGTCTTCTTGATAAGAGATTTAAAGGGAATTTTTTATTTCATTCTATGAGATGGAAAAACACCATATGAAAATTTTAAAATATCCTTCAGGTGCTGAAGATACATCTCTGGACACTGTTAGTTGAGATTTTCGATGTCAAAATTGGATTAAATCTTGTAGTCAAAAAGAGTGTTGTTTGTTTCAACTTCGACAAGAAGGAGTTGCTGTCGAAGTAAGAGATCCTGTCGAAGAGGTTTTTTTGATGTACGGGAAATGTTGATTTTAAGATTTAGAAGTACTTATGGGTTTAGATTGCAATTTTGACTGAAGCAATACTAACGTTGCTTTCGCCGAAAGATTTTGAATTTTGAATAAGAATTATAAGTGTTTTCTGTCCTTATCCATTTGTCTGAGAAAGACGTGTGTACAGTTACGATGAAGTGAAGACATGCATGCAAAACGTGTCGTTTTTTTTGGAGGAAAGACCGTTGATAGCGGTTATCTTCGACTTAGTATAAATAGGGGTCTTAGTCTATAGGATTTCCGAGTGTTCAAACATTGTAGAATTACTCATAAATTCCTTTAAGTATATAAGTGTATATGAGAAGCGAGATTATTGGGAATGTACGTGTGAATCACCGTCTTTGCATTTTAATTGAAATTGTTCGCAATTTATCCATTATTTCCACTTACTGCAATTTACTTTAAAGTTCTTTTGTTGCAATTCTTTTACACCTTATGCGTTCTACTTTTTAAACTTTAAAACAACATTCTCAATTTATGAGCATTGTCGAAGTGTTCATAAACTTTGAAAAGAAATATTTAAGAAAAACACATGTCCTAGGATTCACTGGTTGATCCTGTCAAGTAAACAATTTTTTTGGAGATCAGAGATTGTTCACCAATTTTCACGGTAAACAAATTGGCACGTCCAGTGAGACAGTGTTATTGTTAAAAACATTTTTTCTTTTACAAATTTTTTGTATTTGTTCTTCATTTTATTATCTCTCTTACTTCGTTGCATGAGACTTAGAAGTGGCAAAATAGTCACAAACAACAAGGAAAGACTAGAAAGAGGATACGTAAGGAGGACGGTGAATAAAAACCCATCAAATAGTCAAAATACGTCAAAGAATGGAGAACCACCCCCGTCATCTTCGATAGGGGGAACTACGGTCACAAGATCTGTAACTGAACCTGTACCGTCCACGGCAAATACGACACCTGGGTAGTCGATTGCCCAAAGTGGATCTATTTTGTCTTATGTAGGAACACATGGTCCACCAGTGACTCCCTTTCTAGTGGGAAATAACGTATTCAGGCCTTATATGCCTGGATTCTCGACGTCGTTAAATGGTCGCGAATAACCTTATGGCATGGCAACTTCGATGATGGCAAGTTTGCACAATACATCATTAACGTTTACATAACTAGTGGTGAACGCGACTTTGCCACTACAAGGATCTGGTTGAGCCGTTAATAACATGGTTCGAATGAGTCAACCATTAAGGATGGGCTTTCCCGTCCAAACGTCAAACATCACCAACCATTATGCGGCAGTAATAAGGCAACAAATGGACGAAAGTAACCATAAGATGGTCCAAATGTCGGCGAACTAAATGAATACAATATTTAACCCTTTGATCCAAAACACTATCCAAACAAACTAATAGATGGCAACACAGATGACGCGTATTGCCGACTTCTTTGGTGTTCCACAACCTTCTCGACATCCCCAGAGGGAGTGGATGATAGAAAATTAGGGGATAACCTTCGAGGAAGATCCCACCATTAACCAAGTCCAACAAAACCAAAGAAACGTACCCCAGGAGAACGTGGTAAATCAGGGAGTAGGAGTCGAACCCCCTAGAGTCGAACCCCCAGGGCATAAGCCACCATTCCCAAGGGAAAGACGATGGTGAATATGAACTAAGATGTTAACGAAGTCATACATCAGATTCGACGTGATGATATGGAGGCAGACAACAATCTAGTAGCCATGGTCGAAAGAATCATGGCGCAGAATAAGTTGAAGGTTGGCTCTCATAGGCCAAATTACACATCACCTTTGTCTGAATTATACTATGCAGTCAAAATTACCCCCTAGGTGGAAAGTCCCAAAGTTTACTAAGTTTTCTAGGGTCACTAACGAGTCCACTATCGAATACGTGGCTAGGTACCTAATAGAAGCGAGGGAAATTGCTAATAACGAGAACCTAAGGATGAAATATTTCCCAAGTTCCTTGACGAAGAATGCCTTTATGTGGCTCACCATGTTGCCAGCAAATTCAATCCATGATTGGACTCGACTGGAAAGGTTGTTCCATGAACAATTCTACATGGAACAGTTGAAGATTAGTTTGAAGGAATTGGCCAGTGTTAAACGAAGATTCTCTAAGCCAATAGATGATTATTTGAATAGATTCTGTTTGCTTAAGGCCAGCTGTTTTACACAAGTGCCTGAGCATGAATTGGTCGAAAAGGTCGCTGGTGGCCTTGATTATTCTATTAGGAAGAAACTAGATACCCAATGTCTAAGGGACATGGCTCAGTTGACTAATAGGGTTAGACAAGTAGAGCGCCTAAAGGCTGGAAAAAACTAGGGCAAATAAGAATGACAGGAAGGAAAGGGTAGCCTATGTCAAATTGGATGAAGATGATCCAGAAACGTATAATGATCCCCTAAATTTCGACGAAAGCAAAGTGGACCTCGCTGAATTGAAGCAAAGACCACCTTACTCTTGCAGAGTCCTAGCGCATTCGAATGGGAAAAACCCAGTCGAACTAAAAAAGAGCAATGCTTTCCCTAAGAAGACATACACCTTCGACGTCACCAAGTGTGACGAGATTTTCGATTTATTAGTTAAAGATGGTCAGATGATAGTGTCTCCTGGTGCTAAAATACCTCCTCTAGAACAAAGAAAAAAGAGGGGTTTTTGTAAGTATCATATTTTTTTGGGCCATAAAACTTCGCAGTGTTTTCTCTTCAGGGAACTTGTGTAGAAGCCTATCAGAGACGAAAGGCTCAAGTTAAGAGATAGGTCGAAGTCTGAAATGAGGATCGACTCAGATCCTCTCCAGGTGACAGAGGCCCACTTTGCTAAACCAACTTTTGTGAATATGGTGGAAGTGTCTGCGAACTGCGCCAAGAAAGTTCAATTGGTCGAAGCTATTGAAGGCTTCAACCAAGGAATTACTGAAGGCTTCAACAAGGGAACCACTGAGGGTTCCATCCAAGGAGTCACTGAAGGCTTCAACAAGGGAACCACTGATGGTTCCATTCAAGGAGTCACTGAAGGCTTCAACAAGGGAGTCACTAAGGGTTCCATTCAAGGAGTCACTGAAGGCTTCAACAAGGGAGTCACTGAGGATTCCATTCATATGATAACAACAAATGAAACTACTGAAGGTTTCATATAGGTTAATAACATAACTAAGGACTGAAGGCCTTAGAATCAAGTTGCAGGATTTAAACATCACTAAGGATGCCAACCTAACAGTTAACATGGTCGAAGTGACCCAAGAGACTGCTATGGAAGTCGACGAACAAAGCCTAAGGCAAGATAAGTATGTCAAAGTAGCTTATCCCAAGCAAGACGAAAGCTTGGCCGAATTCCTCCACAGGTGTCAGAGGAAGAAATCAGAGATAATGATGTGCCCAAGATGCAGATCCGTCTTCGATAGAAATGCGACAAAGAACTTCAAGGGAGTTTGACTGGCAAAGAACAGGAGAAACTTGAGAGACACCAACAACTGATTTGCCTTCGACAGGAGGGGGGGTACCCAGGAAGCAAGAGGAAGGAAGACCAGGACCCCGTGGCTACACACCAACACCTTCAAGCCTACGACTGATGTCTCTAAGGGTAAAGCTTGTCGAAAGAGGCGAACAAGGCCATAAGAAGTGGAAAAACTTTGAAGTACAGAGAGGTTCCTCGCTGGCATACCACAAGGAATCCCAAACCTCAAAACAACTAGCGTATCGCTCCGAAAACTACAAAGGGAAGAACCTTATGTCAAGGTCCCAATGGAGGAGAGGGAAGAGGAGACGAAAGGCTGAAAGAGAGGCTGGAGAAATGGCGAAGGCAGAATCCAGTAGTAACGTACCCCTAAAATAGGAGAGGAACGAAGAAAATAAGCATGTCGAAAGGAAGCTCTTTTCCTCTCAAAAGGAGAAATTTGCAAAGAAGTCTGACTAAGCAGCATCAGAAGACGATATGCTGACGAATGATTTTGACACAAATTCAGAGCCATCCTTGGGTATCACGTGCAACATGGTGTCTGTGTTGCCCAGGGAATATGACCAAGTTATGGAAGTAGAGGAAACCTGAGGATATAACGAATGCGGAAATGGCCAGGCATATGCAAGTTTGTTACTATGTGATGAATGATGGGTGCGTAGAAGAGCAAAATGCCTTTTTGAAAGGCTCGATTGAGGGATGAAGAGCCATTTGAAACCTCTGTTTATTAGAGGCAAAGTGGAAAATGTCAGAGTGAGTACAAACCTAATGGATGGTGGGGCAATTGTGAATTTAATGCCGAACTACATGTTGAAAAGAATAGGGAAGGATGATATCGACACTAAACCCTATAACATGGTTCTTTCGATCTATGTGGGGAATGTGGGTACAAAAATGGGGATAATTCAAGTAGACCTAATAGTCGGCACCATCACAAGTCCGGCTATGTTTATGGTCATAACGTCAAAAGCCAACTATAACCTACTTTTGGGTCGATAATGGATCCATGGTATTGAAGGAGAAGGGCGATCCAAAATGCAACGGAATTTAAAATTTCTCCTTTAATGATCCTTACGAATGGGCATGATCAATGATAGAATCGTTACCTCTTGTGACGATTGTAGCCTTTGATGCAGATTTACGGAGCGATCACGAACGTTAAACGATGACAACGCCTCTACTCAGTCCACACAAACGAATTCCTTCAATCTCAGTACTAGCTGCTACGAATGAAGGCTTTGAGTGAGTGAGAGAGAGAAATGAAATTGCAACTGCTAATGTTTCTACACAAGGGTTCTATTTATAGAACCACTTGTGTGGGCTGCAAGCTAAGAAGCCCACTCAAGTGTATATGACCCATATCTTATAATATGCCAAAATCACTTAAGCACGTGGTACCTTACCATATTTCGTATTCTACTTAAGTACACCGTACCTTACGATGTTCTACAATTCACTTAAGGGCACGATACATTACGGTATTCCTTAGTTACTCTATCTCTCATCAATCCGTCCTTTGTGTGTGACCTTGTAGGTTTTCGCGGCATTGCCAATTATATTAAATCACGTATTTAACATAATAAACAGTGAGCGGTATCTAGCAACACACCACTGCTACCAAAGACACGAAAATGTCATGTGATCTGACAGATCCTTCTGTGATAATAATTATGTGTATAATTACCCTTTTGCCCTTATGTCTATATTGAACACAAGGCATAGACCGTGTCATCCTTGTCCAGTTCAATATTGGGCCCATAGACATTTATCCTGTTACGCAGGATGGGCAAATTCCATTTAGGTCACTCATGTCCCTTAGCATGCTTCACGGAGTACCCATCAACTGTCTTTATGGTCATCCAGTTACGGACAACGTTTGACCAGCAATAAGGCACTTGACTCTACATCTAGGGTCCATAGTGGTTTCAGGTCGAAGGGTGGTATACACCATTATCACCATGAGAATAACTTATGACACTTTGCATAACATTCTATATAGTATTCTCATAGCGGGTCAATCCAGTATAAATATTACTCTTAATATTCATACCCATGTTTAAGACTTGATAATTCCTTATCCATGATCCATGAGATGTGATCATCAGTCTATAAACATAATAGTCTTCATGCTTTAATGTTATCCCACTTCACAATAAAGCTCGACTACAGATACTTTAAGAATAGTGTCCTTATGTTTAATGTGATCTCATGATTAAGTCATACTTGATACATTAAACGGACTAGCTATTCTAGGGACTTTATTAAACAAACATAATAAAGAAAAAGCCTTTTATTATTAATAAATAATTCGATACAAGTACCAAAAGTACTGGCCTCTAGGGCTTACACCAACAGGTATCGGCGCAGTGCCTTCTTCACTACATTAACGAGTTTCCATCCGACGAAATGATGGAATAGTGGAGAATATAGAGGCGGGCCAGAGTTACTACATGGAGAAAGTCAACCAGGTGGATAGAAGGCACTTCAACAAACACCTGACACACATTCCCCCTTGCAATTCTACAGGGTTCAACTTTACGCGAGCTGACAATACGTTATGTTCCTTGTACCTACTGAAGGAGAATAGCGATCCAAAATGCAACGAAATTTAAATTTTTTCTCCTTTAGTGATCCTTACGAATGAGCATGACCAGTGATAGAATCGTTACCTCTTGTGGCGATTGAAACCTTTGATGCATGTCTAAGAAGTGATCACGAATGTTGAATGGTGACAACGCCTCTACTCAGTCCATACGAACGGATTCCTTCAATCTCAGTGCTAGCTTCTACGAATGATGGCTTTGAGTGAGAGAGAGAAACAAAATTTCATCTATCTTAATGCTTTTGCACAAGGGTTCTATTTATAGAACCACTTGTGTGAGTTGTAAGCTAAAAAGCCCACTTAAGTGTATGTGCCCCATATCTTATGATATACCAAAATCACTTAAGCGCGTGGTACCTTACCATATTTCGTATTCTACATAAGAGCACCGTACCTTACGATGTTCTACAATTCACTTAAGTGCATCGTACCTTACGGTGTTCCTTATTTACTCTATCTCTCATAAATTCATCCTTTTGTGTGTGATCCTGTAGGTTTTCGCGGCATTGATAATTATATTAAATCACGTATTTAACATAATAAACAATGAGCGGTATCTAGCAATACATCACTGCTACCCAAGACACGAAAATGTCATGTGATATGACAAATCCTTTTGTGATAATACTTATGTGTACAATTACCCTTTTGCCATTATGTGTATATTGAACACAAGGCATATACTGTGTCATCCTTGTCCAGATCAATATTTGGCCCGTAGACATTTATCATGTTACGCAGGATGGGCACATTCCATCTAGGTCACTCATGCCCCTCAACATGCTTCGTGGAGTACCCATCAACTGTCTTTATGGTCATCCAACTACGGATAATGTTTCATCAACAATAAGACACTCGACTCTACATCTAGGGTCCATAGTGGTTTCAGGTCGAAGGGTGGTATACACCATTATCACCATGAGAATAACTTATGACACTTTGCATAACATTCTATATAGTATTCTTATAGCGGGTCAATCCAGTATAAATATTACTCTTAATATTCATACATATGTTTAAGATTTGAAAACTCCTTATCCATGATCCATGAGATGTGATCATCAATCTATATACATAATAGTCTAAAATAAAGCATGAATCATCATTAATGCAGATCCAACTTGGATTTTATTGACAACGGTACTGCTATGGCCAATTATGAGTTCAAAAATCAAATCTTCCAAGCTAAGGAAGATTGCGACGAAGATTATGAACTCCCAGAGGAGTTAGCCAGATTGCTACAACAGGAATCAAAAGTCATTCAATCGTATCAGAAATAGTTGGAGATTGTCAACCTCGGGTTAAAGACTGGAAAAAGGAGATCAAAATAGGCGTCTCCCTAGAATCTTATGTTAAGAAGGGGTTGACAGAGTTATTGCATGAATATGTCAACGTGGTTGTTTGGTCATACCAAAATATACCAGGATTGGACACATACATTATGATGCATCATCTGTTGCTCAAACAGTACTGCCCTCCGGTAAAGCAGAAGCTGAGAAGAACTCGACCTGATATGACTATCAAAATCAAGGAAGAGGTTCAGAAGAAGCTAGATGCAAGCTTTCTAGCAATATCAAGTTACCCCTAGTGGGTTGCCAAGATCGTACCTGTGCCTAGGAAAGATGACAAGGAGCGCATATGCGTGGATTACAGAGACTTAAACATAGCTAGCCCAAAAGATTATTTTCCATTACCTCACATCGATATGTTAGTGGACAATACTGCCTAATTCTCTGTATTCTCCATCATGGATGGTTTTTCGGGATATAACCAGATCAAAATGGATTCAGAAGACATGGAGAAGACAACATTTATCACCCCACGGGATGGTTTTTCGGGATAAAACGGTATCTTTAAGAACCACTCATTTTAATGCCTCTAGTGTCAAGAAGACCCCTTATCATGTACTTGACAGTCCTGGAAGATTCTATGGATTGTGTACTTGGTCAACATGAAGAATCAGGTAGGAAGGAGCACACCATCTACTACCTTAGCAAGAAGTTCACTAACTGCGAATCAAGATACTCTTTACTAGAGAAAAACTTGTTGTGCCCTTGTCTGAGCTACCAAACGACAGAGGTAGTACATGTTGACTCACACTACGTTGTTGATCTTCTTCGATCAAGTACATTTTCAAGAAACCTGCTCTGACCGGAAGGGTTTTCCGTTGGCAAATGGTTTTGACCGAATACGGCATTCAATACGTCACACAAAAAGCCATCAAAAACAGTGTGTTGTATGACTATTTGGCACATCAACTAGTGGAAGATTACCAACCCATGAAATTTGATTTTCCTGATGAAGACATCTTGTTCATTAGAGAGTCTGATCTCCTTTACCGTGGCGTAGGGTGGACTTGTATGGTTAGTTCTCCAACAATAAAGTTAATTCAAAATTCAAGATGAATTTAATGAAAATAAAGACAAAAAATTATGCATTTATCTTAATGTGTGAACTGATTTTATATTTAGTTCAAATAAAATAAAATTTAGATGGATTAGTCCTTTAACCTATCCAGAACAATATCTTTAATTCCCACTTAAATATAATATCTTCTATAGACCAACATATTCAAAAAAAAGTCGTCTAAAACAAAAAGTAAACTTCCTTATTTCCCGACCTCTCATGTCTAACCCTTTCCTACCATGATATGTTAAGAATACGACAATATAGGTTAGTTTATATATCACAAGATACATTGACTCAATTTATTTATACAATTGGTTAATTGTAATTAGGGATAAATTAATAAAATTATACTTTTGCACAAGACTAAGAAAATTAAATACATGTTCGATGTTGAGAGTATATTAGCCAGCACTCCAAGCAAGTTACATCATATTTTAAGTTTGTTGAAAATTTCTGAGTAGCATTTGTCTAAGGAAGACGTGCACCAAACCAAGTATATATCAATTTCTGTTGAATGAATAACAATAGTTTCGTAATGTGGTTGTTACGAGTAACCCTTCTTCGTTGACTTTCCTTCTTAAAATCGGTTAGTATATTAATTCGACTTCCTTCAACAGTCGAACACAATGAATTCTTTTTTTCATCAAATTTTTGTGTGCTTCAACGAATTGAGACCACATGGATTCAGACTCAAATATTTCAGGTAACACTGCTTCTACTCCACTATCAAAATCTATTCAGGTAACACTGCTTTAGATTTATGTGGCTGCTTAAAACTAGAGAATGTACCCTTAGGGAAGGTATCAGCTTCTGCTGATAAACTTACATCTTCAAGTTCACACTATATGAAATCTTTGATTTTTTTGGACCTAAGCTTTTGCAATCTAAGTATAGTCCCTGATGCTATTGGAGAGCTAAGGCATTTAGAAAGGCTAAATCTAGAAGGAAACAACTTTGTTTCATTACCATCTTCAATGGGGAGTCTTTACAGTCTAGCATATTTAAACTTGACACATTGCACCAAACTTCAATCATTGCCTGACCTCAAATTGTGTGCTACTTGTTCATCCGGGGGAAGTTATTTTAAAATGATATCCGGAACTCATAATCATAGGTCAGGATTATATATTTATAACTGCCCCCTCTTAAAGATTGGAGAAAAAAGTCAAGACTTGGCAGTTTCGTGGCTGCATAATTTAGCTCAGGTATACTGCATAATTTAGTTTGTGGCCGAATATATATATATATATATATATATATATATATATATATTCCTGATTCATCTGAGTTATTTTTTCCTATGGTATAACAGAGTCCTCATCATTTCCGGGGTGGCTTTGACATTATTGTTCCCGGGGAGAATATTCCTGACCGGTTTGATAGAAAATTTAAGGGACGTGCTAGAGTACGTGTACGAAATTATATGAGAATGTATAAAGATTGGATTGGATGCGTCTTTGGTGTGGTATTTGAGGGGCCAAAGTTTGGTTCTTCACATCATTCAGATTCCTGGGCGCAACACTGTTGTCTATATCTTTCTTTTGAAAATGAAGAAACAGAAGAAACCTTTGACATACCAATTCGGTTAGACCTGAACAGTGTTGCTCTCTCAAATGAAAAACATACCTGGCTAATTTATATCTCTAGGCCCCACTGCCATTTCGTGTCAACAGGAGCAACTATCACATTCAAAGCTCACAGAGATCTCAAGTTGTTAAACTCGGGAATACAAATGGTATGGAACAAGGATTTCTCTAGTACTACATTAGAGATGGGGACAAATATTTTCAATGGACCAAAGTTTGTTGGAAATAATTATGCATCTTTAAGTAGCAGGAGCCGCAGTAGGCCTGAAATCCAGCTTCCTTATGATTGGCGTGATGCCGATGAAGAGGAAAAGCCTGAGATTCAGCTTCGTCATAATTTGGGTGTTGCCGAAGAAGAGAAAAGGCCTAGAATTCAGCTTCCTTATAATTGGTATGTTACTGAGGAAGATGAAGACGAGAGAAGGGGAGTGAATGTTCATCTCTCAAGTAGCAGCCTTACAAGTTTCCAGAGTGGACGTAACTCATGATTTGTATTAAAAAAAAAACCCTCCATAATTTATTTGGTTTATTTCTGCTATTTCCTATACACATGAAAAAAGTAATAAAATATAGGCAAAATTGTTTGTGTTTTTTTTTCTCTTTCTAAATAAGATATGAGTTCAATACTACTAATCTACCCCGTGTTACATGACCAGAGCATTGACTCACTACCTAGTCTCGAAACCAAAACACGGAACTCTCCGACTAAATCCCGAGTAAGCTACCTTCCACTTACTTTAGCAATACTACTCTTGAGTATCTCAACGATGCCCATGTAAAGGCAAAATTCAAACAGAAGGGTAAGAATTCAAATCATTATGAAGAAGTATAATAAAGCACAATGGTTAAATCAACAATTAACGGAATTCATCACACCTTGTATAACCATGTAAATAATACTAACCAACATTTATTTCACATGTTTCAAACATCCATCACAACTCAAGGAGTATAATATTAAAATCCAAACTATATTCCCAATGATATACATAACTACAATTATCACATAATCACATATTTTTCCAAATTATGTATCCAAACATCACCAAGTTCAATTACCATATCTCATACACACATCACAATCACAACAATGCATACACTTAATTATCACATAACTCTAATGTGACTCAATACAAGACATGTGACTCTATGCATGTGGTACCGCAATGTGAACCCAACGTTTCACCGTTTTCCGATTCAATATCTAGAATACAAGCCACGCTTCCGATCCGAACAAGATCAAAGCCACTACGTCTATTTCCAATTAAGGATCAACGTCTGCTACGCCTATTTCCATTCAAGGATCAACGTCTATTACCATGTGAACCCACAGTTTCACCGCTTCCACCATGAAGCCGACCATGCCATGAATGAATGTACAAATACCAACACATATGCAATTAAGATCATCTCTACCATCTTAACATCCCACATATCACCATAATTCAACTCTATAAATTATCCACCAATGGTACATATACACATTCATAACAATATATCATTCACAAATATAGGCTAATTATCAAATACGCACACTTAACGTTCATTTCAAACTGAATACAGCCTTTAAAATCTCAAATTTTCATTTTTCAACAGTGTTAACCGGTTAACGCATTTAGGTAACCGGTTAACGCGTAACAGAATGCACTTCCTGGCAGATTTTCAACAGTGTTAACCGGTTAACGCTTTTGGTTAACCGGTTAACGCAAAACAGAATGCAACTCCTGCGTTAACACAAAACAGAATGCAGAATTTTCTGCGTTTTTCATCGTTGGAGGACTTTCGGACCTCCGATTTCGATTCCGTAAAAAGTCAAACGCTCAGAAAATTATAACTCATACAATACTCTAAGTGTATAAAGTTAATTTACAGTTTTAACACAATTAAATCACCACAAATCAAGAATACTCATCAAAACCTCACAATTTTAAAAACCATGAAATTTAGGGATTCCAACGTAACATATTTCTACCCATTGACCCAATCATACTAACTCATAATAATAAGGATTCTCCCCCCTTACCTCTTCAATTTTCTAGAAACCTTAGCTTCTCTCTTGTTCTTCTCCTCTTCTCCTTACTTTTCCTCTTTTCTTTCTCTGTTGTCGTCAAATGATCAAATGAATCCTATTTCTCACTTTCCTACCTCTTATATTCTAGTATTATATTTGGGCTTAAAGAATGATACCTCTAATTTAATTATTAGGCCCAATAAGACCTAATATTAAAATATCTCTAATTAGTTCAATTAAATTAAACTAACACAATATATTCACCAAGTTAATTAATATAATCAATTATTCAATTATATCTCATATCAACTAAATAATTAATTAACACACCAAATTAATTAATATAATCAATTATTATACTATCTAACGACCAATTAATCAATTAACACTCCAAATAAATAAAATAAAATAAAATAATAATAATATAAGAAATAATTACTAAAATTGGGTTGTTACACCCTTGTCTGGGCTACCAAACGACAGAGGCAGTACATGTTGACTCACACTACGTTGTTGATCTTCTTCGATCAAGTACATTTTCAAGAAACCTGCTCTGACCGGAAGTGTTGTCCGTTGGCAAATGGTTTTGACTGAATACGACATTCAATACGTCACACAAAAAGTCATCAAAGACAGTGTGTTGTATGACTATTTGGCACATCAACTAGTGGAAGATTACCAACCCATGAAATTTGATTTTCCTGATGAAGACATCTTGTTCATTAGAGAGTTTGATCTCCTTTACAGTGGCGCAAGGTGGACTTGTATGGTTAGTTCTCCAACGATAAAGTCAATTCAAAATTCAAGATGAATTTAATGAAAATAAAGACAAAAAATTATACATTTATCTTAATGTGTGAACTCTTTTTATATTTAGATCAAATAAAATAAAATTTAGACGGATTAGTCCTTTAACCTATCCATAACAATATCTTTAATTCCCACTTAAATATAATATCTTCTATAGACCAACATATTTAAAAAAAAGTCGTCTAAAACAAAAAGTAAACTTCCTTATTTCCCGACATCTCATGTCTAACCCTTTCCTACCATGATATATTAAGAATACGACAATATAGGTTAGTTTATATATCACAAGATACATTGACTCAATTTATTTATATAATTGATTAATTGTAATTAGGGATAAATTAATAAAATTATACTTTTGCACAAGACTAAGAAAATTAAATACTAAATTAATTATGGACGTGGAAGTTGAATGTTCGATGTTGAGAGTATATTAGCCAGCACTCCAAGCAAGTTACATCATATTTTAAGTTTGTTGAAAATTTCTGAGTAGCATTTGTCTAAGGAAGACGTGCACCAAACCAAGTATATATCAATTTCTGTTGAATGAATAACAATAGTTTCGTAATGTGGTTGTTACGAGTAACCCTTCTTCGTTGACTTTCCTTCTTACAATCTTCTAGTATATTAACTCGACTTCCTTCAACAGTCGAACACAATGAATTCACGAATTGAGACAACATGGATTCAAACTCAAATATTTCAGGTAACACTGCTTCTACTCCACTATCAAAATCTATTCATTTACACGTTATTTTTGTATACTTATATTCTTATTTTTGTTGTTGCATTTTCAATTCCTATCATAGATACGTCACTCTCGTGTACTTCCTTTCTCCAGCAACATTTTTCTGCCCTGTCGAATTGTTTGCCATTTTCCAATTTGAGGCAAGGAGCTGAACCTTCCCATTCTTCCTGGATAATACTCACAATCGAAGAGGTAGACATGACGTGTTTATCAGTTTTAGAGGTCCTGACACACGCAACAATTTTGTTGATCATCTTTATGATCATCTAACTAGAAAGGGTATTTCCGTCTTCAAGGATGATAAAAGGCTTGAGAAAGGAGAGTCCCTTTCCCCACAACTTGTACAAGCAATTAAAAATTCACGGATTTCTATTGTTGTATTCTCTGAAAGATATGTGGAATCCAAGTGGTGTTTGGAAGAGATGGCTACTATTGCAGAATGCTCTAAAGAATTCAATCAAAAAGTATTTCCGGTATTTTATGCCGTGGATCCATCTCATGTACGAAATCAGAATGGGGTTTACCGAAAAGCCTTTGTTTTACACAAGAAGAAATTCAAACGTGATCTGAATAAGGTTGTGAGGTGGACGAATGCTATGAACGTCTTAGCTAACTTTGTCGGTTGGGATGTCAGGAACAAGTAAGTAATTTTCCCTTTCTTGTTACTTGTTTTACATTTTCTACTGAGTTCAACGTGTTCAACAAATTATTTTACAAATTGCACCAATGTTATTTTTTTATTGAAGGAGGGTTTTGCCTATTGCTATAATATGTGATATTTCAACTCTATTTAATACCGAATTGTTTCTCCATGTTCACAGATTGTGAAAAAAAATTTATTCACTTTGCAACGGTAAAATACTGTGAATACAATGTTATGAATGCTCTATTCACTTTATTACAAAAATAAGGGTTACTCTCTCTATTTATAGATTTAGGTTAACTTGGACCTCAAGCCAAAGACCAAAACTATAAAAGTCCGAAATTATAAAAGTCTAAAATAGCTAACACTACTTAACACACTAGGTGGTTGGACACTTCCTTACTCTGTCGCGCAACCTGCTTTGACACAAGGAATTACAATTCAACACACCACCTAATTCATTGTGTCTAAGTTATCTACATTCATCATAGCTCTTAGTCTTCCGAACACTTCGACCTGCAATCCCTTCGTCATGATGTCTGCAATCTGATTCTCAGTTCTGCAATGTTCCACATTCATCTTCTCATCTTCTACCTGCTCTCGAAGATAATGAAACCTCATCTCGATGTGCATGCTTCGATCATGTGCTATCGGATTCTTCGCCAAATTGATAGCTGACATGTTATCGATCTTCATGGTAATTGCTCCATGATTCTTCGCTGTTATCTCTTCAATCAGATTCACCATCCATGTTGCTTGACATGCACAAAGAGAAGCAACTATGTATTTTGCTTCGTACGACGATAATGCCACTACTGACTACTTTCTCGAACTCCACGCAATTGGTGCACCACCTATCATTAACACATAACCAACTGTGGACTTTTGATCCTCATCATCACTACACCAACTTGAGTCGGTGTATCCCACTAATTTGCATTTTTTTCCTTCATCAGCTGGAGGAAACAAAATGTCATAGTCGAGAGTTCCTCTTAGATACCTTAGTATCCTCTTCACCGCTGCTAGATGTGATACCTTTAGCTTCTGCATGAACCTACTCATCATACCTACACTGTATGCTAAGTCAGACCTTGTGTGACAAAGGTATCGAAGTGACCCAATAAGTCTTCTTCTATATTGGGTTGGGTCAACATCATCTTCATCTGAATCTTTCGACAATTATAATCTTGGCTCAGCTGGAGTCGAAGTTGGGTTGCAATCTTGAATCTCAAATCTCTTGAGAATTTCGCCTGCATACCTTCTTTGATGCATCATCAAACCTCTACCACTCTTGTATAATTCGATGTCAAGGAAATATGAAATGTCACCCGAATCTGATATTTCGAATTCCTTGTTGAGATCACCTTTGAAGTTTTCGATCTCCTTCTTACAACTACCTATTATCAACAGGTCATCGACATAGAGGCATAGTATAAGCAATTCATTCTTACTTCTTCTTACATATACTCCATGTTCAGATTTGTACTTCACAAATTCCTTCTCCCTTAGAAGTCCATCTATCTTCTTGTTCCAAGCTCTTGGAGCTTATTTAAGTCCGTACAGGGCTTTATGCAGCCTGTGCATTTTTCTTTCTTCGCCTTGTTTCACAAACCCAGCTGGTTGTGCAACATAAACTTCTTCTTCTAAGGGGCAATTCAGGAATGCACATTTCACATCCATCTGACACATCTTCCAGTTGTTCATGTTTGCTAGACCAACAACCAACCTGATTGTTTTGATTCTAGCAACAGGTGCAAAAATTTCATCGAAGTCGATTCCTTCTTTCTGAAGAAATTCTTTCGCCACAAGTCTCGCCTTGTGTCGAGTCACTTCTCCTTTGGGATTCAACTTCACCTTGTATACCCACTTCACATCGATTGCCTTCTTATTTTGGGGCAATTCGACAAGTGACCAAGTGTTGTTGCTTTCACCAACTTCGAATCTTTCAATGCCTCAGCTGCATTGGCAGGTTCGACTTCTACGTAGAAAGCATAATGTACCAGCTCACCTTCTTCATCGACCACATCATCTGATGTAATCACACATTCTTGCAACCTTGCAGGCATGTGCCTTTTTGTTCTTTGAGATCTGCTTGTACTTGCTTCACCTCTGACTTCTTCCTATCGAACTTCTCTTTCGACTTCACTAGATGGTTCATCATAAAAGATTCTCACTGAATCTTTCTTGACATTCTCAGTCCAATCCCACTCCTTAAGCTCATCTATGATCACGTCCCTGTTGATCACTACTTGCTTATTCACTGGGTCGAACAACTTATATCCTCCAGTCGAATGATATCCTATCAGGATCATTTGATTGGACTTGTCATCATGTTTTCTTCTCAACTGATCTGGCACATGTCTATGTGTTATAGATCCAAACACCCTCAGATGACTCAAGATTGGCTTAACACCAGACCAACATTCTTCTGACGTGATTCCTTCTAGCTTCTTTGTCGGACATATGTTCAGGATATATGTCGCAGTCAACACGACTTCTCCCCACAATTCTTTGGGTAGATGCGTGCCTTTCAACATACTTCTAACCATATTCATGATGGTTCTATTCTTCCTTTCTGCGACTCCATTCTGCTGTGGAGTGTAGGGTGGCACCACCTCATGCACAATCCCTTCTTTCACACATAATGAATCGAAATATTTCGACATATATTCTCCACCACCACCAGTTCTCAAAATCTTGATCTTTCAACCATAGATTTAAACTTGGCAAATACCTCGATCACTTCACTTTTCTTCTGGATCAGGTAAGACCACAGTAATCGACTGAAATCGTCTATGAATGTAACAAACTATTTGTTACCTCCAATCGAATCCACCTAGAGAGGGCCACATACATCAGAGTATATGACTTCAGAAATTGCCTTCGACCTGCTTTCTGCATCCTTACTAAAGTTGTTCTTATGTTGTTTCGCCTGCACGCATTCTTCACACACTTCGTTTGGAATGTCGATTTCTGGTAATCCTGTGTTGGTGTAAGCCCTAGAGGCCAATACTTTTGGTACTTGTATCGAATTATTTATTAATAATAAAAGGCTTTTTCTTTATTATGGTTGATTAATAAAGTCCTTGGAATAGATAGTCCGTTTAATGTATTAAGTGTGACTTAATCATGAGAACACATTAAACATAAGGACACTATTCTTAAAGTATCCGTAGTCGAGCTTTAGTGTGAAGTGGGATAACATTAAAGCATTAAGACTATTATGTTTGTAGACGGATGATCACATCTCATGGATCATGGATAAAGAGTTATCAAGTCTTAAACATAGGTATGAATATTAGGAGTAATATTTATACCGGATTGACCCGCTATGAGAATACTATATAGAAAGTTATGCAAAGTGTCATAAGTTATTCTCATGGTGATAATAGTGTATACCACTCTTCGACCTGAAACCACTATGGATCCTAGATGTAGAGTCGAGTGCTTTATTGCTGATCCAACGTTGTCCGTAACTGGATAACCATAAAGACAGTTGATGGGTACTCCACGAAGCATGCTGAGGTACATGAGTGACCTAGATGGAATTTGTCCATCCTGCATAACAGGATAAATGTCTATGAGCCCAATATTGAACTGGACAAGGATGACACGGTCTATGCCTTGTGTTCAATATAGACATAAGGGCAAAAGGGTAATTATACACGTAAGTATTATCACAGAAGGTTTTGTCAGATCACATGACATTTTCGTGTCTTGGGTAGCAGTGATGTGTTGCTAGATACCGCTCACTGTTTATTATGTTAAATGCGTGATTTAATGTAATTGCCAACGTCACGAAAACCTACAGGGTCACACACAAAGAACGGATTGATGAGAGATAGAGTAACTAAGGAATACCATAAGGTACAATGTCCTTAAGTGAATTATAGAACATCGTAAGGTACGGTGTACTTGAGTAGAATACGAAATATGGTAAGGTACCATGGGCTTAAGTGATTTTGGGCATATTATAAGATATGGGCCAAAATACACTTAAGTGGGCTTTTTAGCTTGAAGCCCACACAAGTGGTTATATAAATAGAACCCTCGTGCAGAAGCATTGATTGTGGTTGCATTATTTTTGTTTTCTCTCTCTCTCTCTCTCTCTCTCTCTCTCTCTCTCTCACTCAAAGCCTTCATTCATACCAGCTAGCACTGAGATTGAAGGAATCCGTTCGTGTGGATTGAGTAGAGACGTTGTCATCGTTCAACGTTCGTGATCGCTCCGTAGATCTGCATCAAAGGTTTTGATCGTCATAAGAGATCTGCACCAAAGGTTTCAACCGTCACAAGAGGTAAATATTCTATCACTGATCATGACCATTCGTAAGGATCTCTAAAGGAGAAAATTTTAATTTCCGTTGCGTTTTGAACCGTAATTCTCCTTCATCCTACAACCATATTTATTCTCTTCAAATATTTGATGTCTTTGAAATTGAGATGGCCAAGTCTATAATGTCATATCCATTCATCTCTGTTGGCTGCTATTGCAAGGCACTTATGCTCCATCACATTAAGCTCAATCTTGAAGGTTCTATTCTGAGACATTGGAGCCTTCAAGATCAACCTTCCATTTGAGTTGAGAACTCTCATCATCTTGTCTTCGATAGACACCTTGTAGTTCTTTTCGACTAACTGCCCTATGTTGAGCAAATTACTCTTCATGCCTGATATGTACAACACATTTGAAATTACTGACCTCTTGCCATCTTTCCTCATAATTAGAACATCACCAACACCTTCGGCTGCTAGAGTGTTGTCATTTGCAAATTTCACCATGTTCTTCATTGAGGGCTTTATGTTGACAAACCAATCTTTTCTTCCAGACATGTGTGATGAGCATCATGAGTCCAAGTACCATTGGTCCTTGAATCTCTCTTCATGTCTTGTTGTAACCATCAACAACGTCTCTTCTTCTTCATGTTTCGCCAGCTTTGCATAAGTTTCTTGATTCTTCTGCTTTTTTGGACAATCACTAGAATAGTGACCATACTTCTGACAATTGTAACACTGAATGTGACTCTTGTCTGGCTTTTGACCACCACCTTTTCCTCTACCTACAACACCACCTCTTTGGTTGCCCTGGTTCCAGGATTTTCTCTGATTCGACCAATTTCCTTCTTTCTGATTTTGATCAGTCAAATTGTTGTAACCTTCTCTGCCTTTGTTGCCATTCCAGCTACCTTTTCATTTTCTTTCTTTTGTTGATTGAGCCTGCAAAGCCATATCACTCTTCAACTTTCCTGCAGCTCTTTCAGCCATTCTTTGTTCATGAGATTCAAGCGTCCCTTGAAGCTCTTCCTTTGTCAATTTTGACAAATCTTTCGACTCTTCTATGTCTACTACCACATGGTCGAACTTTGGAGCCAACGACCTCAAGATCTTTCCAACAACAGATCTTGATGTCAACACTTCTTCACATACCTTGATTTGATTCACCAATTTCGTAACCTTGGTGAAGAAATCAGTTATGCTTTCATTATCTTCCACCTGAATCAATTCACCAGTTGCTGGAAAATGCCTGTTTGGATGATTCGTTGGCATGGTAATTTTCTTCCCACGAATCGATTAACCGGAACTCTTGATACCGGATGTTGGAAATCCCCTAAAACCTATGGAGAATTTCAATCAATCTCGATGAACAAGATTGTTATTACCCATACAATAGCAATGAAAAGAGAAGAACAATGGAGAAAGAAAGAGTGTAAAGAACGATGAAGGAGAAGAAGAATTAAAATTCTGCAGGGTTTGTCTCTGTCCTCAAACTGTGGAAAGCTTCTTATTCACTTTGCAACTGCAAAATATTGTGAATACAATGTTATGAATGCTCTATTCACTTTATTACAAAAATAAAGGTTACTCCCTCTATTTATAGATTTAGGTTAACTTGGACCTCGAGTCAAAGCCCAAAACTATAAAAGTCCAAAATTATAAAAGTCCAAAATAGTTAACACTACTTAACACACTAGGTGGTTCGACACTTCCTTGCTCTGTCGAGCAACCTGTTTCGACACAAGAAATTACAATTCAACAATTTGTGGTATTACATAATCTTCATCTTTCACCTCAAGTTAGGAATATTGTGTGTGTTATTAAAATTGTTTTTCATATACATTGTCTTGCTTCTTCTCAAGGGAAACCACATGCTTATGAGAATTGTCGTAGGTCTCCAATCTCCTATTTAATTTCTCTCTACATTCTTTAAGTCAAATTATATCATCTAAAAAAACATGCATTTCAGAGCTTCCTCGTGAATGTGTTTTTTTAAGTGTGTCCAAAATTCTACTCAAACCCCTGATATTATAAATTATAATCTTCATCAGAATCAACAACACCACACACACTAACCACAAAACCACTCACCTAAACACCAACCTGTTCCTAAATCCCTCCGCTTTACTTTCAATTTAACCATCAACAATTAATTGCAGATGATTAGCCACTTCACTCCATTTACCCTTAAAAGTTAAATTAATTTTGCCACCAAAAACGGCCACATCATTCGAAAAACCACCAACCTCCCTATTTTGAGTCATCCAATTTTTTCAATCACCCATTTTAGAATTGACAATAATGTTAGATAATTAATTTGTAAATTAAATAGATCGAGGCTAGAATCGTGAACGAATCATTTTTCTTATAGTATTTCAAGCACTCTCAAATTCTCTTAGAGTTTCTACGTATGAATGCCAATGATAATTCAACCTATACTCGAGTTTGCACAAGACTGGTGAGAATTCTAATGTAGGAAAGATGAAATCCAGAGTTTTGTGTGAAGAATATAAACTTTTATAATATCTTATTATGAATCCTGAATGCTCAATTTATAGGCCAAACTGGTGTTATTTCATAAGATTGTGATCCTTGATTAAACACACACTTTCGACAATACTTTTGCTAAATATTGCATTTTTCGCCTATAACAACATTTTTCAAACATTGCACTATTTCTCATACAACAATTTTCAAAGGCGGTAATTTTTTACATTCTGCAACACTTCATAAAGTGTTATCTATTTCTCAATTCAAAATACAAACTGGTTACTGCAACACTTCACAAGTGTTGCCTATTTCTGAATTAAAAATTAACCTTCACTTGCATAATTTCTTATTATTTTGGAACACACTCAAGATTATTAATTGTTAATAATTTAAAACAACCCCCCACTTGTTCTAATAACGACAAGATCAATTCTAAAAAAAAGAGAACAAAGAAGACTTACCCTAAATTCCAAAAGCTGGAAGACTTACCTTGAATTCTCAAAGCTGAAAGAGCGTAAAGTACCATTTTTCGAATCATTTCAGGCTGCAGAGTACCACCATTAGATGCACTAATAACAGAAAAACCACCTACATAATTTGTAGTTGCGTGAAATGCTTGCACCGAATATTGTGTTGGTCGCGGAGGACGTGTGGGACAATCAGATATAATATGACCCTGTTGCTTGCAATAATTACAAAACTTTTTACTGCAACTCCGAGAAATATGTCCAAATTGTTTGCAAGAGAAACATTGAACATGTCTCATATCACGACCTTTACCTCTACTCTGAGTAACATATGCAACTGTCACCGACTCAAAAACAACAACTTCATGAGACATGGCTCCTTGAGTAATGAGACGTTGTTCCTATCTTAGAAGTTCTCTAACACATGTATCCAAAGAAGGAATTGAATTTTTCTTAAGCAAAGTACCTATGACAACTTCAAATTTTGGGAAAAGTTTCATGAGAAACTAATTTCGACTACTTATGTTGTAGACCACTTGGACAGTCGCGGGAGCAGTCTTAGGAACATTCACATGAATAAGAGTAGAGTGCTTTGTCCATATATTCAAAAAATCATAATAATATTCTTCAATAGATAAATTATCTTGTTTGTAATTGACTATCTCTACCTCTAACTGAAAACGCTTAACTACATTGTCCTGGTTGTAAATACGCTTCAAGTAATTCCACATTTCTTGAATAGTTGAAAATGAACGCAAATTATTGATCATTTGAGGATCAATAGTGTTGAGGATCCAAATGATTATTTGAGCTTCTTTGATTTCACATGCATCTAATATGACTTTATCTATAGGAGGCTTAGACACATTATCTAGATGATTCCATAAATCTTTTCCCTTCGCATAATTATTGAACTCAAATTTTTAAATTGGATAATTCTTAACGGTAAAACGGACACAAAAATAATTTATTTCGTTTTCTGAATCCATGATACAAATAATATATCTATATATTTTTAAAAGACAATGAATCTCTTTTGCATCCTATGTTTTTTTAATAACTTGCAAGAAAGTGAAAAAGAAAAAAAAGAACGAAACTTACTTAACCTTGTTGAATATTGTATGCTAGCATTAAATATAACACTATAAGAATAGCTATCACACTGAATGTTCAATCTTCTAGCACCGAAGAACATTCACCAAATCACAAGAATATAATCACAATAACAATCAACGATAATCGAAACACTCAATTGCAATCAAATAAACCAAACAAATCAAGAATTGAAAACCAACAACCGGCAATCAGGAATCACAAGAATCAATTATGATAAACATAAAATCAAGATCACAAAACATTGACGGAAATCGCAGACAAAATAACAAGACGACAATCCGAAAACTCAAAATCAAAAACAGTTACAACGTTCGATTTCCAAAGAACTATTTCAAAACAAAAAACTAACAAGGAACAAGATTTCAAGAACTATCAAGTGGAGTGTCACTGTTTATCCAAGGTAATAAGATTTTGCAGATCTGATCAAACTATTTGATTTTCTAGTCTATTATAAGAATGGAAAATATATACCATTAAGAGGAATCAAATCATCTCATATTAATAGTTTGATGATTGTGTCTTCCCATGTATTTCTATTCTTTAATTGGATACACTTTTCATAGTTACATGCGGGTTAAGATGGGTCTCGGTTGAAAAACTTAATTTACATTGGGGGATGCTTTATCATTTTTGTGAATAGTTCTCTCTTCAGTCTGGTGCTCGCTCTTTAGCATCTCGACTTCTCTTCTCTTCATTACTTTCATATCCCCCTGAATGTAGTATTATGAACGTTTCATGACCTTTTGCATGTCGATATGTTTCTTATGTGTTAAGGACTCATTGAATTTGTGTGCCTTCAAGCCAATATAAAATGCTCTTACAAATCTCTCCTGATTAAGATTTCTTTCCACATCGGATAATCTATACACTGAACATGTGTTTATAAGTGGGGGCAATCCTCACCCTACAAACCGATTTTATAGGGATGAGTTAGACTCAACTCACATATTCTAAAATGGTATCAAAACCTCACTTAATATCCATTGAACCACACACCATTTAGTTCCACGCCAGATATATAAATCCTAAGCGTGATAGGGGGTGTTAAGAGTCTCACATCAGATAATCTATAATATAAACATGTGTTTATAAGTATCCTACAAGCCGATTCTTTAGAGATGATTTAGGCTCAATCCACACATTCTAATAAGATTAACTACATATATCATTGTCTCATTAAAATGAGCAAGATAGTCATTTAAGGTTTCAAAGTATTTTCGACAAGCATTAAATAGAATTGTTGTCGATACTCGTCAATGTCTGCTTTCGTAAAACCAGTGAATTAATTTTCAAATAAATTCTACATATTAATTGATTGAGTGGCGAGGTACATTGATGTACAAGTGAAATTTAGCGTCCTTTAAATCAATTAAAAGGGTTTTTCACTTTAAAGGTTCCACAAGTATCATGATAGTCATCTTAGTGTTGTCTGTTGCCAAATATTTCTTGATTCCCATGGAGTTCTCCAAGTTAAGTGATTTAAAATTCTCCATAATTGTAGTCTCTCATATCTCTTGGCACAATGGTTGAGGGTCATCTTATATGAAGGATATCACTTTATATAAACTCTTTTAATATTCTATCTCTAACCAATACACCCTACTCATGCCCAACACTTTTTTTGGACTTGGTACGTGGATTTAAACGGTGGGTGGCCCAATGTCTGATCGGCAAGCTTTGATACCAATTTTTGGATCAAAGGCATACCACTACGATAAAAGCAATTATTGTTAGTGAGGGCGCAATTGTATTTTCTTGTAGTATAGAGCTCTCAAGGACTGCACCTAGCCTACATAACCCATCATATGTGTCATGGGTTGGAAGGTTAAGCTCATTGAATCGCATCGGTGACACTGGATAAATCAATCCAACAATCTGCCGTCCAGTGACAGTCGGGGGATTCAAACTGATGACCTTGCACAAATACCAATTTTAGAGTTTGACCTAACTCGTCTTTACAAAATCGGCTTGTACGATGATGGGTGTCACTCTATATAAATTCTTTCAATGCTTTATCTCCAACCAATGTAAGACTTGTGATTTTCCCAATATGAATCATCTTCCTACAACTCTCTTTTGTTGGATAACTTGGACATGTGTTCGTAAGTTTACATTTTGGCACTACAATTCTTCCGTAGTGATTTGAATTGCGTGAAGAGACTCATTATCCTCGTATGACACATTGATTTTTCTCATCTCACTAAATTTTTTCTCCATTATATATAATCTTTATCTTTTAAATGTTATACATTAATTTAATCAAGACTCTTTTCTCGTATTCGATTAGTTTCTTTTATGTTAAATATTTGAATATTATTTTACACAATTTAGACATGTGTTGTATTTAAAAGCACATTATAGTATCTATAAAAAATAATATAGCGTTTATGTTTAAAATAGTATAATTTTTAATTTCATTTATAATAAATATTATGGAATTTTAATTTTAATTATTTATTAAAAGAATTCATTTAGAGCAAGGTAGTCCGAAGTCAATCTAAAACTGGATTCGGATAATAATATTTAGATTGTTTTAGTTCAATCCTAAAAAATCTGAGATTTGTAAAAATCGAATGACTCATTTTAACATTTCTAGTATTGACAGCTCTCAGTGATGGGCTTGGAGAATTTATACGGGCTTGAAGAATTTATATGGTAGGGTCAAATAGGTGTTGGAAGTTGAGAGAAGCCACTCAGTGTTACTTTTTGTTTTCTAAATTTTTCTATTTATTTAGAATTGAGTTATGAATATCCGAGTCTTTTGTATAAAACCATTTTTAAGTGAATATTAAGTTTTTATGAATAATAAGGAAGTTTTTATTTTTTTTGTCTCCTCCTTTTATTTAAAGTCCTAGAACTTGAAAAAGTAAGATAACTTTGGGTTTGATTTCTTTCCTTTTCAGGCCAGAGTTTCAAGAGATTAAGAATATTGTTCAGCAGGTAATAAAAACACTGGGTCATAAACTCTCAGGATTTGCTGATGACCTTATTGGGATACAACCTCGAGTAGAAGAATTAGACACCCTTATGGACGTGAGCTCAACTAATGATAAGTTTCGAGTTATCGGTGTTTGGGGGATGTCTGGAATCGGAAAGACAACTCTGGCTTCAGCCTTGTATGATAAAGTCTCCGGTCAGTTTGATGCAAGCTGTTTTATTGAGAATGTAAGCAGAATTTATAAAGATGGTGGAGCTAATGCTGTAATGAAACAAATCCTTCAGCAAACCATGGATGAAAACAATCTAGAGACATACAGGCCATCTGAAATATCTAGTATTGTTCGTAACAGACTATGCAACAGGAAGCTCCTTGTAGTTCTTGACAATGTAGATTTATTAGATCAAGTGGAAGAATTGGCTATAAATCCCGAATCTCTTAGCACAGGAAGTAGAATGATCATTACAACCAGGGATATGCATATTCTAAAAGCGTATGGAACATGGTTAGTCTCTCAAAATACACGCATGTCGTATCAAGTGTATGAGGTTCCACTATTGAATAACAATGATGCTCGCGAATTGTTTTATAGAAAAGCATTCAAAAGTAAAGATCCTACTAACGGTTGTGTGAAGCTGACTCCAGAGGTGCTAAACTATGTTCAAGGTCTTCCATTAGCAGTTAGAGTGGTGGGTTCTTTCTTGCGTACTCGAAATGCTGGCGAATGGAGAGATGCCTTGAATAGATTGAGGAATAATCCGGACAAAGAAGTTATGGATGTGCTTCAGGTAAGTTTTGAGGGATTACATCCAGTGGCGCAAGAAATATTTCTTCATATTGCTTGTTTCTTTAAGGGGAGAAGGAAGATTACGTGACTCGAATTCTAGATGCTTGTGAGTTGCATCCTCTAATTGGAATTCAAAGTTTGGTTGAGAGGTCACTCATAGCTATTAGAGATGAGGAAATTTATATGCATGATATGTTGCAAGAATTGGGGAAGAAAATAGTTAGGCAACAGTTTCCGGGCGAACCAGGATTGTGGAGCAGGTTGTGGCTTTATCAGGATGTCTACGGTGTCATGACAACACAAACGGTAACGAGATATCTTTCCAAAATTTAAACTTCTCTTTCCATTAGATTAGATAGTTTAACTTTTACCATCAAATAAAGATATCTTGCAATAATATTTATTTATAAGTAAACAAGTCCAATTTATTCAAGCATTTTGTTTTTTCTCCCTTTCTTAACATGTATATTCTTACTATTTTCAGGGAACGAACAAAGTTAAAGCCATAATTCTAAACAAAAAAGGGCATAATTCTGAATATCGTCGGTTGAGGGCTGATGGATTATCAATAATGCAGGGACTTCAAATTCTTATATTATATCATAATGATTTTTCAGGAAGTCTCAAATTTCTTTCTAATAGCTTGCAGTATCTTGAGTGGCATGGTTACCCCTTTGCTTCTTTGCCATTAAATTTTGAGCCGTATGGGCTTGTTGAATTGAACATGCCTTGTAGCAGCATCCAACGACTATGGAACGATCACAAGGTATTGTAATTTCTTTCATTATCTCCTTAACAATTTAACAATATGAATTATTGTTGATTACTCTATGAAAAAACTCAAAAATAATATGCTTATAACATTCAAGTTTAAATACAACATACTAACAGTTGGTTGCTCATTCTGTCTTCCCAGGATCTCCCCTGTTTGAAAAGGGGGGATCTCAGCAACTCGAAATGTCTTGTGGAGACACCAAATTTTTCTGGAAGCAAAATACTTGAGCAACTTGATCTTACAGGATGCATAAACCTATCGTATGTCCATCCATCTATTGGACTTCTGGAAAAACTTGTTTTCTTGAGTTTTGAAGGCTGCAGGAGCTTGGTCAGGATAGTTCTTCACGGTGACACTGCATCTAATTTATGCTCTCTCAAAGTTCTGCATCTCTCTGGCTGCACAAAACTTGAAACTATACCAGAGTTTACAGGGGTCTCGAATCTTGAGTATCTTGATATTGATCAGTGTACAAGTTTATCAATAATTGATCAATCTATTGGGGATCTTACACAGCTTAAATTCCTTAGTTTAAGGGACTGCACGAATCTTGTTAGTATACCCGAAAGCATTAATTCTATGACTTCTCTTGTTGCTTTAGATTTATGTGGCTGCTTAAAACTAGAGAATGTACCCTTAGGGAAGGTATCAGCTTCTGCTGATAAACTTACATCTTCAAGTTCACACTATATGAAATCTTTGATTTTTTTGGACCTAAGCTTTTGCAATCTAAGTATAGTCCCTGATGCTATTGGAGAGCTAAGGCATTTAGAAAGGCTAAATCTAGAAGGAAACAACTTTGTTTCATTACCATCTTCAATGGGGAGTCTTTACAGTCTAGCATATTTAAACTTGACACATTGCACCAAACTTCAATCATTGCCTGACCTCAAATTGTGTGCTACTTGTTCATCCGGGGGAAGTTATTTTAAAATGATATCCGGAACTCATAATCATAGGTCAGGATTATATATTTATAACTGCCCCCTCTTAAAGATTGGAGAAAAAAGTCAAGACTTGGCAGTTTCGTGGCTGCATAATTTAGCTCAGGTATACTGCATAATTTAGTTTGTGGCCGAATATATATATATATATATATATATATATATATATATTCCTGATTCATCTGAGTTATTTTTTCCTATGGTATAACAGAGTCCTCATCATTTCCGGGGTGGCTTTGACATTATTGTTCCCGGGGAGAATATTCCTGACCGGTTTGATAGAAAATTTAAGGGACGTGCTAGAGTACGTGTACGAAATTATATGAGAATGTATAAAGATTGGATTGGATGCGTCTTTGGTGTGGTATTTGAGGGGCCAAAGTTTGGTTCTTCACATCATTCAGATTCCTGGGCGCAACACTGTTGTCTATATCTTTCTTTTGAAAATGAAGAAACAGAAGAAACCTTTGACATACCAATTCGGTTAGACCTGAACAGTGTTGCTCTCTCAAATGAAAACATACCTGGCTAATTTATATCTCTAGGCCCCACTGCCATTTCGTGTCAACAGGAGCAACTATCACATTCAAAGCTCACAGAGATCTCAAGTTGTTAAACTCGGGAATACAAATGGTATGGAACAAGGATTTCTCTAGTACTACATTAGAGATGGGGACAAATATTTTCAATGGACCAAAGTTTGTTGGAAATAATTATGCATCTTTAAGTAGCAGGAGCCGCAGTAGGCCTGAAATCCAGCTTCCTTATGATTGGCGTGATGCCGATGAAGAGGAAAAGCCTGAGATTCAGCTTCGTCATAATTTGGGTGTTGCCGAAGAAGAGAAAAGGCCTAGAATTCAGCTTCCTTATAATTGGTATGTTACTGAGGAAGATGAAGACGAGAGAAGGGGAGTGAATGTTCATCTCTCAAGTAGCAGCCTTACAAGTTTCCAGAGTGGACGTAACTCATGATTTGTATTAAAAAAAAAACCCTCCATAATTTATTTGGTTTATTTCTGCTATTTCCTATACACATGAAAAAAGTAATAAAATATAGGCAAAATTGTTTGTGTTTTTTTTTCTCTTTCTAAATAAGATATGAGTTCAATACTACTAATCTACCCCGTGTTACATGACCAGAGCATTGACTCACTACCTAGTCTCGAAACCAAAACACGGAACTCTCCGACTAAATCCCGAGTAAGCTACCTTCCACTTACTTTAGCAATACTACTCTTGAGTATCTCAACGATGCCCATGTAAAGGCAAAATTCAAACAGAAGGGTAAGAATTCAAATCATTATGAAGAAGTATAATAAAGCACAATGGTTAAATCAACAATTAACGGAATTCATCACACCTTGTATAACCATGTAAATAATACTAACCAACATTTATTTCACATGTTTCAAACATCCATCACAACTCAAGGAGTATAATATTAAAATCCAAACTATATTCCCAATGATATACATAACTACAATTATCACATAATCACATATTTTTCCAAATTATGTATCCAAACATCACCAAGTTCAATTACCATATCTCATACACACATCACAATCACAACAATGCATACACTTAATTATCACATAACTCTAATGTGACTCAATACAAGACATGTGACTCTATGCATGTGGTACCGCAATGTGAACCCAACGTTTCACCGTTTTCCGATTCAATATCTAGAATACAAGCCACGCTTCCGATCCGAACAAGATCAAAGCCACTACGTCTATTTCCAATTAAGGATCAACGTCTGCTACGCCTATTTCCATTCAAGGATCAACGTCTATTACCATGTGAACCCACAGTTTCACCGCTTCCACCATGAAGCCGACCATGCCATGAATGAATGTACAAATACCAACACATATGCAATTAAGATCATCTCTACCATCTTAACATCCCACATATCACCATAATTCAACTCTATAAATTATCCACCAATGGTACATATACACATTCATAACAATATATCATTCACAAATATAGGCTAATTATCAAATACGCACACTTAACGTTCATTTCAAACTGAATACAGCCTTTAAAATCTCAAATTTTCATTTTTCAACAGTGTTAACCGGTTAACGCATTTAGGTAACCGGTTAACGCGTAACAGAATGCACTTCCTGGCAGATTTTCAACAGTGTTAACCGGTTAACGCTTTTGGTTAACCGGTTAACGCAAAACAGAATGCAACTCCTGCGTTAACACAAAACAGAATGCAGAATTTTCTGCGTTTTTCATCGTTGGAGGACTTTCGGACCTCCGATTTCGATTCCGTAAAAAGTCAAACGCTCAGAAAATTATAACTCATACAATACTCTAAGTGTATAAAGTTAATTTACAGTTTTAACACAATTAAATCACCACAAATCAAGAATACTCATCAAAACCTCACAATTTTAAAAACCATGAAATTTAGGGATTCCAACGTAACATATTTCTACCCATTGACCCAATCATACTAACTCATAATAATAAGGATTCTCCCCCCTTACCTCTTCAATTTTCTAGAAACCTTAGCTTCTCTCTTGTTCTTCTCCTCTTCTCCTTACTTTTCCTCTTTTCTTTCTCTGTTGTCGTCAAATGATCAAATGAATCCTATTTCTCACTTTCCTACCTCTTATATTCTAGTATTATATTTGGGCTTAAAGAATGATACCTCTAATTTAATTATTAGGCCCAATAAGACCTAATATTAAAATATCTCTAATTAGTTCAATTAAATTAAACTAACACAATATATTCACCAAGTTAATTAATATAATCAATTATTCAATTATATCTCATATCAACTAAATAATTAATTAACACACCAAATTAATTAATATAATCAATTATTATACTATCTAACGACCAATTAATCAATTAACACTCCAAATAAATAAAATAAAATAAAATAATAATATAAGAAATAATTACTAAAATTGGGTTGTTACACCCTTGTCTGGGCTACCAAACGACAGAGGCAGTACATGTTGACTCACACTACGTTGTTGATCTTCTTCGATCAAGTACATTTTCAAGAAACCTGCTCTGACCGGAAGTGTTGTCCGTTGGCAAATGGTTTTGACTGAATACGACATTCAATACGTCACACAAAAAGTCATCAAAGACAGTGTGTTGTATGACTATTTGGCACATCAACTAGTGGAAGATTACCAACCCATGAAATTTGATTTTCCTGATGAAGACATCTTGTTCATTAGAGAGTTTGATCTCCTTTACAGTGGCGCAAGGTGGACTTGTATGGTTAGTTCTCCAACGATAAAGTCAATTCAAAATTCAAGATGAATTTAATGAAAATAAAGACAAAAAATTATACATTTATCTTAATGTGTGAACTCTTTTTATATTTAGATCAAATAAAATAAAATTTAGACGGATTAGTCCTTTAACCTATCCATAACAATATCTTTAATTCCCACTTAAATATAATATCTTCTATAGACCAACATATTTAAAAAAAAGTCGTCTAAAACAAAAAGTAAACTTCCTTATTTCCCGACATCTCATGTCTAACCCTTTCCTACCATGATATATTAAGAATACGACAATATAGGTTAGTTTATATATCACAAGATACATTGACTCAATTTATTTATATAATTGATTAATTGTAATTAGGGATAAATTAATAAAATTATACTTTTGCACAAGACTAAGAAAATTAAATACTAAATTAATTATGGACGTGGAAGTTGAATGTTCGATGTTGAGAGTATATTAGCCAGCACTCCAAGCAAGTTACATCATATTTTAAGTTTGTTGAAAATTTCTGAGTAGCATTTGTCTAAGGAAGACGTGCACCAAACCAAGTATATATCAATTTCTGTTGAATGAATAACAATAGTTTCGTAATGTGGTTGTTACGAGTAACCCTTCTTCGTTGACTTTCCTTCTTACAATCTTCTAGTATATTAACTCGACTTCCTTCAACAGTCGAACACAATGAATTCACGAATTGAGACAACATGGATTCAAACTCAAATATTTCAGGTAACACTGCTTCTACTCCACTATCAAAATCTATTCATTTACACGTTATTTTTGTATACTTATATTCTTATTTTTGTTGTTGCATTTTCAATTCCTATCATAGATACGTCACTCTCGTGTACTTCCTTTCTCCAGCAACATTTTTCTGCCCTGTCGAATTGTTTGCCATTTTCCAATTTGAGGCAAGGAGCTGAACCTTCCCATTCTTCCTGGATAATACTCACAATCGAAGAGGTAGACATGACGTGTTTATCAGTTTTAGAGGTCCTGACACACGCAACAATTTTGTTGATCATCTTTATGATCATCTAACTAGAAAGGGTATTTCCGTCTTCAAGGATGATAAAAGGCTTGAGAAAGGAGAGTCCCTTTCCCCACAACTTGTACAAGCAATTAAAAATTCACGGATTTCTATTGTTGTATTCTCTGAAAGATATGTGGAATCCAAGTGGTGTTTGGAAGAGATGGCTACTATTGCAGAATGCTCTAAAGAATTCAATCAAAAAGTATTTCCGGTATTTTATGCCGTGGATCCATCTCATGTACGAAATCAGAATGGGGTTTACCGAAAAGCCTTTGTTTTACACAAGAAGAAATTCAAACGTGATCTGAATAAGGTTGTGAGGTGGACGAATGCTATGAACGTCTTAGCTAACTTTGTCGGTTGGGATGTCAGGAACAAGTAAGTAATTTTCCCTTTCTTGTTACTTGTTTTACATTTTCTACTGAGTTCAACGTGTTCAACAAATTATTTTACAAATGAAAACCCTTTTTTTTGTCAATTATATTCTTATGTATGCGCTAATTGCAGTGACGCATGGTCATACATTTGCATGTATGCGTCAATTACAGTGACGTCTGTGTATAAAAATCTAATGCATGCGTCATAACGGTTGACGTTTAGTCTTTAAACGCGAGTTTGCTAAATAAATTGAAAACGTCATTATTTTGGTAATATATGATTAATTAAAAAAATCCATAAAATGGCTTAAGTCCTCTCACTATTTTAATCACCTTGCTAGATGGTTTACATATTTTTTTTATTTCTTGTCTATGTACTATGAACTCAATATATTTAAATTGTGTAATTTGTGTTGGAAATCCCCCAAAATTTATGGAGAATTTCAATCAATCTTGATGAACAAGATTATTATTATCCACACAATAACAATGAAAAGAGAAGAACAATGGAGAAAGAAAAAGTGTCAAGAACGATGAAAGAGAAGAAAAATTAAAATTCTGCAAAGTTTCTCTCTGCTAACAAATTGTGAAAAACTTCTTATTCACTTTGCAACTGCAAAATGCTGTGAATACAATGTTATGAATGCTCTATTCACTTTATTACAAAAATAAGGGTTACTCCCTCTATTTATAGATTTACGTTAACTTGGACCTCAAGTCATAGATCAAAACTATAAAAGCCTGAAATTATAAAAGTCCAAAATAGCTAACAGTACTTAACACACTAGGTGGTTGGACACTTCCTTCCTCTGTCGCGCAACCTGCTTCGACACAAGGAATTACAATTCAACACACCACCTAATTCAGTGTGTCTAAGTTATCTACATTTATCATAGATCTTAGTCTTTCGAACACTTCGACCTGCAATCCCTTCGTCATGATGTCTGCAATCTGATTCTCAATTCTGCAATGTTCCACATTCATCTTCTCATCTTCTACCTGCTCTCGAAGATAATGGAACCACATCTCGATGTGCTTGCTTCGATCATGTGCTATCGAATTCTTCGCCAAATTGATAGCTGACATGTTGTCGATCTTCATGGTAATTGCTCCATGATTCTTCGCTGTTATCTCTTCGACCAGATTCACCATCCATGTTGCTTGACATGCACAAAGAGAAGCAACTATGTATTTTGCTTCGTACGACGATAATGCCACTACTAGCTACTTTCTCGAACTCCACGCAACTGGTGCACCACCTAGCATAAACACATAACCAGCTGTGGATTTTCGATCCTCAGCATCACTACACCAACTTGAGTCGGTGTATCCCACTAATTTGCATTTTTTTCCTTCATCAGCTGCAGGAAACAAAATTCCATAGTCGAGAGTTCCTCTCAGATACCTTAATATCCTCTTCCCCACTGCTAGATGTGATACCTTTGGCTTCTGCATGAACCTACTCATCATACCTACACTGTATGCTAAGTCAGACCTTCTATGACAAAGGTATCGAAGTGACCCAATAAGTCTTCTATATTTGGTTGGATCGACATCATCTTCATCTGAATCTTTCGACAATTGTAATCTTGGCTCAGCTGGAGTCGAAGTTGGGTTGCAATCTTGCATCTCAAATCTCTTGAGAATTTCGCCTGCATACCTTCTTTGATGCATCATCAAACCTCTAGTACTCTTGTATAATTCGATGCCAAGGAAATATGAAATGTCACCCAAATCTGATATTTCGAATTCCTTGTTGAGATCACCTTTGAAGTCTTCGCTCTCCTTCTTACAACTACCTGTTATCAACAGGTCATCGACATAGAGGCATAGTATAAGCAATTCATTCTTACTTCTTCTTACATATACTCCATGTTCATATTTGCACTTCACAAATTCCTTCTCCCTTATAAATCCATTTATCTTCTTGTTCCAAGCTCTTGGAGCTTGTTTAAGTTCGTACAGGGCTTTATGCAGCCTGTGCGCTTTTCTTTCTTCGCCTTGTTTCACAAACCCAGCTGGTTGTGCAACATAAACTTCTTCTTCTAAGGGGCAATTCAGGAATGCACATTTCACATCCATTTGACACATCTTCTAGTTGTTCATGTTTGCTAGACCAACAACCAACCTGATTGTTTTGATCCTAGCAACAGGTGCAAAAATTTCATCGAAGTCGATTCCTTCTTTCTGACGAAATCCTTTCGCCACAAGTCTCGCCTTGTGTCGAGTCACTTCTCCTTTGGGATTCAACTTCACCTTGTATACCCACATCACATCGATTGCCTTCTTATTTTGGGGCAATTCGACAAGTGACCAAGTGTTGTTGCTTTCATCCACTTCGAATCTTTCAATGTCTCAGCTGCATTGGCAGGTTTGACATCTACGTAGAAAGCGTAATGTACCAGCTCACCTTCTTCATCGACCACATCATCCGATGTAATCACACATTCTTGCAACCTTGCAGGCATGTGTCTTTTTTTTCTTTGAGATCTACTTGTACTTGCTTCACCTCTGACTTCTTCCTGTCGAACTTCTCTTTCGACTTCACTAGTTGGTTCATCATAAAAGATTCTCACTGATTCTTTCTTGATATTCTCAGTCCAATCCCACTCCTTAAGCTCATCTATGATCACGTCCCTGTTGATCACTACTTGCTTATTCACTGGTTCGAACAACTTATATCCTCCAGTCGAATGATATCCTATCAGGATCATCTGATTGGAATTGTCATCAAATTTTCTTCTCAACTGATCTGGCACATGTCTATGTGTTATAAATCCAAACACCCTCAGATGACTCAAGATTGGCTTGACATCAGACCAATATTCTTCTGACGTGATTCCTTCTAGCTTCTTCGTCGGACATATGTTCAGGATAGATGTCGCAGTCAACACGGCTTCTCCCCATAATTCTTTGGGTAGATGTTTGCCTTTCAACATACTTCTAACCATATTCATGATGATTCTATTCTTCCTTTCTGCGACTCCATTATGCCGTGGAGTGTAGGGTGGCACCACCTCATGCACAATCCCTTCTTTCACACATAATGAATCGAAATATTTCGACATATATTCTCCACCACTATCAGTTCTCAAAATCTTGATCTTTCAACCGCTCTGTCTTTCGACCATAGATTTAAACTTGGCAAATACCTTGATCACTTCACTTTTCTTCTGGATCAGGTAAGACCACAGTAATCGACTGAAATCGTCTATGAATGTAACAAAGTATTTGTTACCTCCAATCGAATTCACCTGGAGAGGGCCACATACATCATAGTATATGACTTCAGAAATTGCCTTCGACCTGTTTTCTGCATCCTTACTAAAGTTGTTCTTATGCTGTTTCGCCTGCACGCATTCTTCACACACTTCGTTTGGAATGTCGATTTCTGGTAATCCTGCAACCATATTTATTCTCTTCAAATATTTGATGTCTTTGAAATTGAGATGGCCAAGTCTATAATGTCATATCCATTCATCTCTGCTGGCTGCTATTGCAAGGCACTTATGCTCTATCACATTAAGCTCAATCTTGAAGGTTCTATTCTGAGACATTGGAGCCTTTAAGATCAACCTTCCATTTGAGTCGAGAACTCTCATCATCTTGTCTTCGATAGACACCTTGTAGTTCTTTTCGACTAACTTCCCTATGCTGAGCAAATTACTCTTCATGCCTGATATGTACAACACATTTGAAATTACTGACCTCTTGCCATCTTTCCTCATAATTAGAACATCACCAACACCTTCAGCTGCTAGAGTGTTGTCATTTGCAAATTTCACCATGTTCTTCATTGAGGGCTTTATGTTGACAAACCAATCTTTTCTTCCAGACATGTGTGATGAGCATCATGAGTCCAAGTACCATTAGTCCTTGAATCTCTCTTCGTCTCTTGTTGTAACCATCAGCAACGTCTCTTCTTCTTCATATTTCGCCAGCTTTGCATAAGTTTCTTGATTCTTCTACTTTTTTCGACAATCACTAGAATAGTGACCATACTTCTGACAATTGTAACACTGAATGTGACTCTTGTCTGGCTTTTGACCACCACCTTTTCCTCTACCTACAACACCACCTCTTTGGTTGCCTTGGTTCCAGGGTTTTCTCTGATTCGACCAATTTCCTTCTTGCTGATTTTGATCGGTCAAATTGTTGTAACCTCCTCTACCTTTGTTGTCATTCCAACTACCTTTTTATTTTCGTTCTTTTGTTGATTGAGCCTGCAAAGCCATATCACTCTTCAACTTTCCTGTAGCTCTTTCATCCATTCTTTGTTCATGAGATTCAAGCGTCCCTTGAAGCTCTTCCTGTTGGTGTAAGCCCTAGAGGCCAATACTTTTGGTACTTGTATCGAATTATTTATTAATAATAAAAGGCTTTTTCTTTATTACGTTTATTTAATAAAGTCCCTAGAATAGCTAGTCCGTTTAATGTATTAAGTGTGACTTAATCATGAGAACACATTAAACATAAGGACACTATTCTTAAAGTATCTGTAGTCGAGCTTTAGTGTGAAGTGGGATAACATTAAAGCATTAAGACTATTATGTTTGTAGACTGATGATCACATCTCATGGATCATGGATAAAGAGTTATCGAGTCTTAAACATAGGTATGAATATTAGGAGTAATATTTATACCGGATTGACCCGCTGTGAGAACACTATATAGAAAGTTATGCAAAGTGTCATAAGTTATTCTCATGGTGATAATAGTGTATTCCACTCTTCGACCTGAAACCACTATGGATCCTAGATGTAGAGTCGAGTGCTTTATTGCTGATTCAACGTTGTCCGTAACTGGATAACCATAAAGACAGTCGATGGGTACTCCACGAAGCATGCTGAGGGACATGAGTGACCTAGATGGAATTTGCCCATCCTGCATAACAGGATAAATGTCTATGGGCCCAATATTGAACTGGACAAGGATGACACGGTCTATGCCTTGTATTCAATATAGACATAAGGGCAAAAGGGTAATTATACACATAAGTATTATCACAGAAGGAATTGTCAGATCACATGACATTTTCGTGTCTTGGGTAGCAGTGATGTGTTGCTAGATACCGCTCACTGTTTATTATGTTAAATACATGATTTAATATAATTGCCAACGCCGCGAAAACCTACAGGGTCACACACAAAGGACGGATTGATGAGAGATAGAGTAACTAAGGAATATCGTAAGGTACGGTGCCCTTAAGTGGATTATAGAACATCGTAAGGTACGGTGTACTTGAGTAGAATACGAAATATGGTAAGGTACCATGGGCTTAAGTGATTTTGGGCATATTATAAGATATGGGCCAAAATACACTTAAGTGGGCTTTTAGCTTGAAGCCCACACAAGTGGTTCTATAAATAGAACCCTTGTGCAGAAGCACAAAGTGCGGTTGCATTATTTCGTTTTTCTCTCTCTCTCTCTCTCTCACTCAAAGCCTTCATTCGTACCAACTAGCACTGAGATTGAAGGAAACCGTTCGTGTGGACTGAGTAGAGACGTTGTCATTGTTCAACGTTCGTGATCGCTTCGTGGATCTGCATCAAAGGGTTTTGATCGTCACAAGAGATCTGCACCAAAGGTTTCAACCGTCACAAGAGGTAAATATTCTATCACTGATCATGACCATTCGTAAGGATCTCTAAAGGAGAAATTTTAATTTCCGCTGCGCTTTGGGTCGAAATTCTCCTTCACTTCCTTTGTCAATTTTGACAAATCTTTCGACTCTTCCATGTCTACTACCACGTGGTCGAACTTTGGAGCCAACCACCTCAAGATCTTTCCAACAACAGATCTTGATGTCAACACTTCTCCACATACCTTGATTTGATTCACCAGTTTCGTAACCTTGGTGAAGAAATCAGTTATGCTTTCATTATCTTCCATCTGAATCAATTCACCAGTTGCTGGAAAATGTCTGTTTGGATGATTCGTTGACATGGTAATTTTCTTCCCACGAATCGATTAACCGGAGCTCTTGATACCAGATGTTGGAAATCCCCTAAAAGCTATGGAGAATTTCAATCAATCTTGATGAACAAGATTGTTATTACCCACACAATAGCAACGAAAAGAGAAGAACAATGGAGAAAGAAAGAGTGTAAAGAACAATGAAGGAGAAGAAGAATTAAAATTCTGCAGAGTTTCTCTCTGTCCATAAACTGTGGAAAATTTCTTATTCACTTTGCAACTGCAAAATATTGTGAATACAATGTTATGAATGCTCTATTCACTTTATTACAAAAATAAAGGTTACTCCCTCTATTTATAGATTTAGGTTAACTTGGACCTCAAGTCAAAGCCCAAAACTATAAAAGCCCAAAATTATAAAAGCCCAAAATAGCTAACACTACTTAACACACTAGGTGGTTGGACACTTTCTTACTCTGTCGAGCAACCTGTTTCGACACAAGAAATTACAATTCAACAATTTGTGGTATTACATAATCTTCATCTTTCACCTCAAGTTAGGAATATTGTGTGTGTTATTAAAATTGTTTTTCATATACATTGTCTTGCTTCTTCTCAAGGGAAACCACATGCTTCTGAGACTTTTCGTAGGTCTCCGATCTCCTATTTAATTTCTCTCTACATTCTTTAAGTCAAATTATATTATCTAAAAAAACACGCATTTCAGAGCTTCCTCGTGAATGTGTTTTTTTAAGTGTATCCAAAATTCTACTCAAACCCCTGATATTATAAATTATAATCTTCATCAGAATCAACAACACCACACACACTAACCACAAAACCACTCACCTAAACACCAACCTGTTCCTAAATACCTCCGCTTTACTTTCAATTTAATCATCAGCAATTAATTACAGATGATTAGCCACTTCACTCCTTTTACCTTTAAAAGTTAAATTAATTTTGTCACAAAAAACGGCCACATCATTCGAAAAACCACCAACCTCCCTATTTTGAGTCATCCAATTTTTCCAATCACCCATTTTAGAATTGACAATAATGTTAGATAATTAATTTGTAAATTAAATAGATCGAGGCTAGAATTGTGAACGAATCATTTTTCTTATAGTATTTCAAGCACTCTCAAATTCTCTTAGAGTTTTTACGTATGAATGCCAATGATAATTCAACCTATACTCGAGTTTGCACAAGACTGGTGAGAATTCTAATGTAGGAAAGATGAAATCCAAAGTTTTGTGTGAAGAATATAAACTTTTATAATACCTTATTATGAATCCTGAATGCTCAATTTATAGGCCAAACTGGTGTTATTTCATAAGATTGGGATCCTTGATTAAACACACACTTTCAACAATACTTTTGCTAAATATTGCATTTTTCGCCTATAACAACATTTTTCAAACATTGCACTATTTCTCATGCAACAACAGTTTTCAAAGGCGGTAATTTATTACATTCTGCAACACTTCATGAAGTGTTATCTATTTCTCAATTCAAAATACAAACTGGTTACTGCAACACTTCACAAGTGTTACCTATTTTTGAATTAAAAATTAACCTTCACTTGCATAATTTCTTATCATTTTGGAACACACTCAAGATTATTAATTGTTAATAATTTAAAACTACCCCCACTTGTTCTAATAACGACAAGACCAATTCTAAAAAAAAAGAGAACAAAGAAGACTTACCCTAAATTCAAAAAGCTGGAAGACTTACCTTGAATTCTCAAAGCTGAAAGAGCGAAAAGTACCATTTTTTGAATCATTTCAGACTGCAGAGTACCACCATTAGATGCACTAATAACAGAAAAACCACCTACATAATTTATAGTTGTGTGAAATGCTTGCACCGAATATTGTGTTGATCGCGGAGGACGTGTGGGACAATCAGATATAATATGACCTTGTTGCTTGCAATAATTACAAAACTTTTTACTGCAACTCCGAGAAATATGTCCAAATTGTTTGCAAGAGAAACATTGAACATGTCTCGTATCACGACCTTTACCTCTACTCTGAGTAACATATGCAACTGTCACCGGCTCAAAAACAACAGCTTCATGAGACATGGCTCCTTGAGTAATGAGAAGTTCTCTAACACATGTATCCAAAGAAGGAACTGAATTTTTCTTAAGCAAAGTACCTATGTCCAAAGTACCTAAGCAAAATACCTATGTTCCTATTCGACCCGATGTCCACCCATACCGCCAAATATAACATGGAGAGGTAGGCTTATAGTGCATTAAATTTGGATCGTCATATGATGATATTTTAAGAAAAAAATGATGTTTGTACGACCAAGTAATGTACCTTCATTGTTTTGGCATGTTTGTTAGTGTCAAACGTCTTATTGAGGGGTGTAAAACCCTCCACATGTGCCTCTTCACTTAAGAATCCTATAAGAGCTCCTTTGTATGGTTAGCTATTTCAAGGTTAGTTGCAATCCTTAGAAAGCCTCCTAGAACAAGATGCTAAGAGAGCTTCTAAGATCAATCATAACTGTCTATCACCATTGGGTCATCCTCGTGAGGAATGACTCCATCCTCTTTCGTTCAAAAAGTGATGTTTAGGGTCTTTGAAATCTTCAATTTATTTTAGTAAACATAACATAGTTGACTTGTCTTCCGCATCGTCTTTTGAACAACCTAATCTCACTTACTCGCGAGAATCCTCTTACCGAGGATCTCGGAGACCTCGGCCTTTTCGGGGAGTTGCTTCTTGAGCCATTTTCCCTTTGGTAATCTCGTGTGTTCTTCTTTAAGTGTCCCTTATGAAATTATCTTTCAATTTATCTTATGAATTGGTAGGTACTCTTAATGCCATGTCCCTTTACTCGATGGTAAAAGCATCATTGGTCAGAGTAAAAGGCCATTTGTTCTTTTGGGTTTTATGGTCCGTTTAGTATCCGGGTGTGCATGATTTATTTTAGGATGCAATCTATCCTTGCATTAAATTAAGTGGTTGGAAATTTTGATTGTCTCCTTTATAGGTGTTAGTTTGCATTGAAGGATGCTTTGTCATTTTTGTGAATAGTTCTCTCTTCAGTGTGGTGCTCGCTCTTTAGCATCTCGACTTCTCTTCTCTTCATTACTTTCATATCCTTCTGAATGTAGTATTATGAATGTTTCATGACCTTTTGCATGTCGATATGTTTCTTATGTGTTAAGGACTCATTAAAATGCTCTCAAGCCATTATAAAATGCTCTTACAAATGTCTCCTAATTAAGATTTGTTTCCACATCGGATAATCTATACCCTGAACATATGTTTATAAGTGGGGCGTAATCTTCACCCTACAAATCGGTTTTATAGGGATGAATTAGACTCAACTCACATATTCTAAAATGGTATCAAAACATCGCTTAAGATCCATTGGACCACACACCATTTAGTTTCACGCCAGATACCTAAATCCTAGGCGTGATAGGGGGTGTTAAGAGTCTCACATCAGACAATCTATGACATAAACATGTGTTTATAAGTACCCTACAAGCCGATTCTTTAGGAATGATTTAGGCTCAATCCACACATTCTAATAAGATTAACTACATATATCATTGTCTCATTAAAATGAGCAAGATAGTCATTTAAGGTTCAAAGTATTCTTGACAAGCATTAAATAGAATTGTTGTCGATACTCGTCAATGTCTGCTTTCGTAAAACCAGTGAATTAATTTTCAAATAAAATCTATATATTAATTGATTGAGTGGCGAGGTACATTGATGTACAAGTGAAATTTAGCGTCCTTCAAATCAATTAAGAGGGTTTTTCACTTTAAAGGTTCCACAAGTATGATGATAATCATCTTATTGTTGTCTGTTGCCAAATATTTCTGGATTCCCATGGAGTTCTCCAAGTTATGTGATTTAAAATTCTCCATAATTGTAGTCTCTCATATCTCTTGGCACAATGGTTGAGGGTCATCTTATTCTTCGTCTGAATTATTTGAGTTTGGCTTAACCTATTCTTACAAAATCAGTTTGTATGGTGAAGGATATCACTTTATATAAACTCTTTCAATACTCTATCTCTAACCAATGTCGGACTTAAGATTTTCCCAATACACCCTCCTCATGCCCAACACTTTTTGGACTTGGTACGTGGATTTAAACGGTGGGTGGGCCAATGTCTGATCGATAAGCTTTGATACCAATTTTTGGATCAAACACATACTACTACGATAAAAGCAATTATTGTTAGTGAGGGCGCAATTGTATTTTCTTGTAGTATAGAGCTCTCAAGGACTGCACCTAGCCTACATAGTCCATCATATGTGTCATGGGTTGGAATGTTAAGCCCATCGAAACGTATCGGTGACACTGGATAAATCAATCCAACAATCTGCCCTCCAGTGAGTGACAGTCGGGGGATTCAAACTGGTGACCTTGCACTAAAACCAATTTTAGAGTTTGACATAACTCGTCCTTACAAAACCGACTTGTACGGTGATGAGTGTCACTCTATATAAATTCTTTCAATGCTTTATCTCCAACCAATGTAAGACTTGTGATTTTCCCAATATGAATCATCTTCCTACAACTCTCTTTTGTTGGATAACTTGGACATGTGTTCGTAAGTTTTCATTTTGGCACTACAATTCTTCCTTAGTGGTTTGAATTACGTGAAGAGACTCATTATCCTCGTATGAATGTTTAGCCTACGTCACATAGTGTATGGAGTGTGACTCGATAACTATCTTTACTGCAAAATCACGTTGAGCACCAAATATTCTTGTTGAGTATTGTTTTATAGTGATTTTTGCTAGCAGTACACTGGGATCAATGCTTGACTTGTATAGGTTTATGGTAAAAATGGATAGATTAGGACTTTGAGTTGGACCTATATATAGAAATAGAAAGGGTACTATATATTTATCCCATCGAGATTTTGGTTATGGCCCTAACCTCGGATGACTGTTATCTCATCTCTTTTTGACTTTGATCGTGCTTTAGTTCTACTTGATTGAGTAAAACATTACTTGTCTTGTTGTATGAGCGCGTCATTTTTCTAATGAAAAATTATTTAGTAGTTAATTCTTACTGTATATTTATAGTTTGCCATGACATGAACCCTGAACCTCCAACTCCTTTTAATCCTTAGTTTAATTAGTTCAAATCAATTGAAATACCACGCCCCCATAAATGCATCCATAATGGGGTATTTGTAGAGTTGTCAAAATAGACTATCGCATATGGATCGGGTCGCCAGGCCCAGAAAATCGTAGGATTTTTCCTTAAAATTAGAGCTTATATTTTTCAAGACTTTTTTAATCAGTCCTAAAAAATCCGCTACCCATTAAGGGTGAAAATAGACTAGACCGACTAATAGGGGCCTACAGCCTAGCATACATAGGCTCAAGTCATGCCAAACTTTTTTTTAAATAGAGAAAGGCCTAGACTATTTTATAAGCATATTTAGTTAAAAAGGTTAGGCCTCAGGCCTTAAAAAACATTTTAAGCCTATTAGTTCGACCTATTTAAATATATATGAATAATTTTTTTTACCATCGTTATGTTATGTTCTATAATTTGAATTAAAATACATAAGTAAACTTTATTATCTTGGAGAACTTATGAAAATAAGATGAAAACACCTTATGAACAATGTCATAAGTTGTTTTCATTAGTTCGCTTAAACAAATAGTATTACAAAATTAATGTTAATAGGTAAGTTAAAATAAGTCAATGCAAACAAATTTTTAGTCTCATTGATCTTTTAATTTGTTAGTTTAATTAAATATTATTTGAATGGTTTATTTACATATGTCTAAAATGAATAGACTTTTATGTAGGCTAACATGTTAATCACGTTTCGAAAAGGTGAAACTCAGACCTAAAAATAAGCCAATGATAGGTTATAAGTCAGACTTAAGCTTCGATTTTTTTGGCTGGTCAGGCTTAGGCTTGGCAAAGCGTAGCTCGGCCCAACCTATTTCCACCCCTATAACCCATTATTATATTAATACTTATATTGTCTTACTTCAATATAATACATTGATTTTTCTCACCTCACTAAATTTTTTCACTATTATATATAATCTTTATCTTTTAAATATTATATATTAATTTAATCAACACTCTTTTCTCGTATTCAATTAGTTTCTTTTATATTAAATATTTAAATATTATTTTTCACAATTTAGACATGTGTTGTATTTAAAAGCACATTATAGTATTTATAAAAAATAATATAGTATTTATGTTTAAAATAATATAATTTTTAATTTCATTTATAATAAATATTATGAAATTTTAATTTTAATTATTTATTAAAAAAATCCATTTAAAACAAGGTAGTCCGAAGTCAATCTAAAACTGGATTCGGATAATAATTTTTAAACTCATATTCAACAAGGTTGTTTTAGTTAAATCCTAAAAAGTTCAAGATTTGTAAAAATCGAATGACTCATTTTAACATCTCTACGTATTGACAGCTCTCAGTGATGGGCTTGGAGAATTTATAAGGGTCAAATAGGTGTTGGAAGTTGAGAGAATCCACTCACAGTTACTTTTTGTTTTCTAATTTCTCTATTTATTTAGAATTGAGTTATGAATATCCGAGTCTTTTGTATAAAACCATTTTTAAGTGAATATTAAGTTTTTATGAATAATATCGAAGTTTTTATTATTTTGTCTCCTCCTTTTATTTAAAGTCCTAGAACTTGAAAAAGTAAGATAACTTTCGGTTTGATTTCTTTCCTTTTCAGGCCAGAGTTTCAAGAGATTAAGAATATTGTTCAGCAGGTAATAAAAACACTGGGTCATAAACTCTCAGGATTTGCTGATGACCTTATTGGGATACAACCTCGAGTAGAAGAATTAGACAGCCTTATGGACGTGAGCTCTACTAATGATAAATTTCGAGTTATCAGTGTTTGGGGGATGTCTGGAATCGGAAAGACAACTCTGGCTTCAGCCTTGTATGATAAAGTCTCCGGTCAGTTTGATGCAAGCTGTTTTATTGAGAATGTAAGCAGAATTTATAAAGATGGTGGAGCTAATGCTGTAATGAAACAAATCCTTCAGCAAACCATGGATGAAAACAATCTAGATATGTACAGCCCATCTGAAATATCTAGAATTGTTCGTAACAGACTATGCAACAGGAAGCTCCTTGTAGTTCTTGACAATGTAGATTTATTAGATCAAGTGGAAGAATTGGCTTTAAATCCCGAATCTCTTAGCACAGGAAGTAGAATGATCATTACAACCAGGGATGAGCATATTCTAAAAGCGTATGGAACATGGTTAGTCTCTCAAAATACACGCATGTCGTATCAAGTGTATGAGGTTCCACTATTGAGGTTCAACTAAAAGGGTTTTTCACTTTAAAGGTTCCACAAGTATGATGATAGTCATCTTAGTGTTCTCTGAAGCCAAATATTTCTTGATTCCCATGGAGTTCTCCGAGTTATGTGATTTAAAATTTTTCATAATTGTAGTCTCTCATATCTCTTGGCACAATGGTTGAGGGTCATCTTATTCTTCGTCTGAATTATATGAGTTTGGCTTAACCTATTCTTACAAAATCAGTTTGTACGGTGAAGGATATCACTTTATATAAACTCTTTCAATACTCTATCTCTAACCAATGTAGGATTTGAGATTTTCCCAATACACCCTCCTCATCCCCAACACTTTTTTTAGACTTGGTACGTGGATTCAAACGGTGGATGACCCAATGTCTGATCAATAAGCTTTGATATCAATTTTTGGATCAAACGCATACCACTACGATAAAAGCAATTATTGTTAGTGAGGCTGCAATTGTATTTTCTTGTAGTATAGAGCTCTCAAGGACTGCACCTAGCCTACATAACCCATCATATGTATCATGGGTTGGAATATTAAGCCCATCTAATCGCATCGGTGACACTGGATAAATCAATCCAACAATCTGCCCTCCAGTGACAGACGAGGGGATTCAAACTGATGACTTGTGATTTTAGAGTTAGGCCTAACTCGTCCTTACAAAACCAGCTTGTTCGGTGATGGGTGTCACTCTATATAAATTCTTCTAATACTTTATCTCCAACCAATGTAAGACTTGTGCTTTTCTCAATATGAATCATCTTCCTACAACTCTGTTTTGTTGGATAACTTGGACATGTGTTCGTAAGTTTTCATTTTGGCACTACAATTCTTCTGTAGTGGTTTGAATTGCGTGAAAAGAGTCATTATCCTCATATGAATGTTTAGCCTACGTTACATAGTGTATGGAGTGTGACTCGCTAACTATCTTTACTGCAAAATCACGTTGAGCACCAAATATTCTTGTTGAGTATTGTTTTATAGTGATTTTTGCTAGCAGTGCACTAGGATCAAAGCTCGACTTGTTTAGGTTTATGGTAAAAATGGATAGATTAGGACTTTGAGTTGAACCTATATATAGAAATAGAAAGGGTACTATATATTTACCCCATCCAGATTTTGGTTATGGCCCTGACCTCGGATGATTGTTATCTCATCTCTTTCTTTTTGACTTTGATTGTGCATTAGTTCTACTTGATTGAGTAAAACACTACTTGTCTTGTTGTATGAGCGCGTCATTTTTCTAATGAAAAATTATTAGTAGTTAATTCTTACTGTATATTTATAGCTTGCCATGACATGAACCTTGAACCTCTAACTCCTTTTAATCCTTAGTTTAATTAGTTCAAGTCAATTGAAATACCACGCCCCCATAAACGCATCCATAATGGGGTATTTTAGAGTTGTCAAGATAGACTATCCCATATGGATCGGGTCGTCAGGCTGGAAAATCGTAGAGCTTTTCTTTAAAATTAAAGCTTATATTTTTCAAGGCTTTTTTAACCAGTCCTAAAAAATCCGCTACCCATTAGGGGTGGAAATAGACTAGACCGACTAATAGGGGCCTACAACCTAGCATACCATGCCAGACTTTTTTTTAAATAGAAAAAGGCCTAGACTATTTTATAAGCATATTTAGTTAAAAAGGTTAGCCCTCAGGCCTTAGAAAATATTTTAAGCCTATTAGTTCGACCTATTTAAATATATATGAATAATTTTTTTTACTATCGTTATGTTATGTTTTATATTTGAATTAAAATATATAAATAAAACTTGATTATCTTGGAGAACTTATGAAAATAAGATCAAAACACCTTAAGAACATTGTCATAAGTTATTTTCATTAGTTCGCTTAAACAAATAGTACCACAAAATTTATGTTAATAGGTAAGTTAAAATAAGTCAATGCAAATAAATTTTTAGTCTCATTGATCTTTTAATTTGTTAGTCTATTTAAACATTATTTGAATTGTTTATTTACATATGTCTAAAATGAATTGACTTTTATGTAGGCTAACATGTTAATCAAGTTTCGAAAATCCCAAACTCAGACCTAAAAATAAGTCAATGATAGGTTATAAGTCAGACTTAGGCTTCGGTTTTTTGGCTTGTCACGCTAAGGCTTGGCAAAGCCTAGCTCGACCCAACCTATTTCCACCCCTATAACCCATAATTATATTAATACTTATATTGTCTTACTTCAATATAACACATTGATTTTTCTCACCTCACTAAATTTTTTCTCTATTATATATAATCTTTATCTTTTAAATATTATACATTAGTTTAATCAACACTCTTTTCTCGTATTCAATTAGTTTCTTTTATGTTAAATATTTGGATATTATTTTACACAATTTAGAAATGTTTTGTATTTAAAGCACATTATAGTATTTATAAAAGATAATATAGTATTTAAAATGTATTATGTTTAAAATAATATAATTTTTAATTTCATTTATAATAAATATTATAGAATTTTAATTTTATTTTTTTATTAAAAAAATCCAATTAGAGCAAGGTAGTCCGAAGTCCATCTAAAACTGGATTCGGATAATAATTTTAGAACTCATATTACGACAAGGTTGTTTTAGTTCAATCCTAAAAAATGAGATTTTAAAACTAATTGTAGTCTCTCATATCTCTTGGCACAATGGTTGAGGGTCATCTTATTCTTCGTCTGAATTATTTGAGTTGGGCTTAACCTATTCTTACAAAATCAGTTTGTACGGTGAAGGATATCACTTTATATAAACTCTTTCAATACTTTATCTCTAACCAATGTAGGACTTGAGATTTACCCAATAAACCCTCCTCATGCCTAACACTTTTTTTGGACTTGGTAGGTGGATTTAAATGGTGGGTGGCCCAATGTCTGATCGATAAACTTTGATACCAATTTTTGGATCAAACGCATACCACTACGATAAAAGCAACTATTTTTAGTGAGGGTGGAATTGTATTTTCTAGTAGTATAGAGCTCTCAAGGACTGCACCTAGCCTACATAACCCATCATATGTGTCATGGGTTGGAATGTTAAGCCCATCGAATCGCATCGGTGACACTGGATAAATCAATCCAACAATCTGCCCTCCAGTGACAGTCGGGGGGATTAAAACTAATGACCTTGCACTAATACCAATTTTAGAGTTTGGCCTAACTCGTCCTTACAAAACCGGCCTGTACGGTGATGGGTGTCACTCTATATAAATTCTTTCAATGCTTTATCTCCAACCAATGTAAGAATTGTGATTTTCCCAATATGAATCATCTTCCTACAACTCTCTTTTGTTGGATAGCTTGGACATGTGTTCGTAAGTTTTCATTTTGGCACTACAATTCTTTTGTAGTAGTTTGAATTGCGTGAAGAGACTCATTATCCTCATATGAATGTTTAGCCTACGTCACATAGTGTATGGAGTGTGACTCGATAACTATCTTTACTGCAACATCACGTTGAGCACCAAATATTTTTGTTGAGTATTGTTTTATAGTGATTTTTTCTAGCAGTGCACTAGGATCAAAGCTCGACTTGTTTAGGTTTATGGTAAAAATGGATAGATTAGGACTTTGTGTTGAACCTATATATAGAAATAGAAAGGGTACTATATATTTATCCCATCGAGATTTTGGTTATGGCCCTGACCTCGGATGGCTGTTATCTCATCTCTTTTTGACTTTGATCGTGCTTTAGTTCTACTTGATTGAGTAAAACACTACTTGTCTTGTTGTATGAGCAAGTCATTTTTCTAATGAAAAATTATGAGTAGTTAAGTCTTACTGTATATTTATAGCTTGCTATGACATGAACCCTGGACCTCCAACTCCTTTTAATCCTTAGTTTAATTAGTTCAAGTCAATTGAAATACCAAACCCCCATAAACGCATCCATAATAGGGTATTCGTAGAGCTGTCAAAATAGACTATCCCACATGGATCGGGTCTTCAGGCCCGAAAAATCGTAGGCCTTTTCCTTAAAATTAGACTTTATATTTTTCAAGACTTTTTTAGCTCAGTCTTAAAAAAATCCGCTATCCATTAGGGGTGGAAATAGACTAGACTGACTAATAGGGGCCTACAGCCTAACATACATAGGCTCAGGCCATTTCAGACTTTTTTTTAAATAGAAAATGATCTAGACTATTTTATAAGCATATTTAGTTAAAAAGGTTAGGCATCTGGCCTTAAAAAAACACTCTAAGCCTATTAGTTCGACCTATTTAAATATATATGAATAGTGTTTTTTACTATCGTCATGTTATGTTTTATAATTTGAATTAAAATACATAAATAAAACTTGATTATCTTGGAGAACTTATGAAAATAAGATGAAAACACCTTATGAATAATGTCATAAGTTGTTTTCATTAGTTCGCTTAAACAAATAGTATCACAAAATTTATGCTAATAGGCAAGTTAAAATAAGTCAATGCAAACAAATTTTTAGTCTCATTGATCTTTTAATTTGTTAGTCTATTTAAACATTATTTGAATTGTTTATTTACATATGTCTAAAATGAATAGACTTTTATGTAGGCTAACATGTTAATCATGTTTCGAAAAGGTCAAACTCAGACCTAAAAATAAGCTAATGATAAGTTATAAGTCAGGCTTAGGCCTCGGTTTTTTTGGCTGGTCAGGCTTAGACTTGGCAAAGCCTAGCTCGGCCCAACCTATTTTCACCCCTATAACCCATAATTATATTAATACTTATATTGTCTTACTTCCATATAACACATTGATTTTTTTAATCTCACTAAAGTTTTTCTCTATTATATATAATCTTTATCTTTTAAATATTATACATTAATTTAATCAACACTCTTTTCTCGTATTCAATTAGTTTCTTTTATGTTAAATATTTGAATATTATTTTACACAATTTAGACATGTGTTGTATTTAAAAGCACATTATAGTATTTATGTTTAAAATAATATGATTTTTAATTTCATTTATAATAAATATTATGGAATTTTAATTTTAATTATTTATAAAAAAAATCCATTTAGAGCAAGGTAGTCCGAAGTCAATCTAAAACTGGATTTGGATAATAATTTTTAAACTAATATTACGACAAATTGTTTTAGTTCAATCCTAAAAAATCCGAGATTTGTAAAAATCGAATTGCTGATTTTAACATCTCTACTTATAGACACCTTTCAGTGATGGGCTTGGAGAATTTATATGGTAGGGTCAAATAGGTGTTGGAAGTTGAGAGAATCCACTCACTGTTACTTTTTGTTTTCTAATTTCTCTATTTATTTAGAATTGAGTTACGAATATCCGAGTATAAAACCAGATTTAAGTGAATATTAAGTTTTAAGGAATAATATCGAAGTTTTTATTATTTTGTCTCCTCCTTTTATTTAAAGTCCTAGAACTTGAAAAAGTAAGATAACTTTGGGTTTGATTTCTTTCCTTTTCAGGCCAGAGTATCAAGAGATTAAAAATATTGTTCAGCAGGTAATAAAAACACTGGGTCATAAACTCTCAGGATTTGCTGATGACCTTATTGGGATACAACCTCGAGTAGAAGAATTAGACAACCTTATGGACGTGAGCTCAACTAATGATAAATTTCGAGTTATCGGTGTTTGGGGGATGTCTGCCTTTCAACATACTTCTAACCATATTCATGATGGTTCTATTCTTCCTTTCTGCGACTCCATTATGCTGTGGAGTGTAGGGTGGCACCACCTCATGCACAATCCCTTCTTTCACACATAATGAATCAAAATATTTCGACATATATTCTCCACCACTATCACTTCTCAAAATCTTGATCTTTCAACCGCTCTGTCTTTCGACCATAGATTTAAACTTGGCAAATACCTCGATCACTTCACTTTTCTTCTGGATCAGGTAAGACCACAGTAATCGACTGAAATCGTCTATGAATGTAACAAAGTATTTGTTACCTCCAATCAAATCCACCTGGAGAGGGCCACATACATCATAGTATATGACTTCAGAAATTGCCTTTGACCTGTTTTCTGCATCCTTACTAAAGTTGTTCTTATGTTGTTTCGCCTGCACGCATTCTTCACACACTTCGTTTGGAATGTCGATTTCTGGTAATCCTGCAACCATATTTATTCTCTTCAAATATTTGATGTCTTTGAAATTGAGATGGCCAAGTCTATAATGTCATATCCATTCATCTCTGCTGGCTGCTATTGCAAGACACTTATGCTCTATCACATTAAGCTCAATCTTGAAGGTTCTATTCTGAGACATTGGAGCCTTCAAGATCAACCTTCCATTTGAGTCGAGAACTCTCATCATCTTGTCTTCGATAGACACCTTGTAGTTCTTTTCGACTAACTGCCCTATGCTGAGCAAATTACTCTTCAAGCTTGATATGTACAACACATTTGAAATTACTGACCTCTTGCCATCTTTCCTCATAATTAGAACATCACCAACACCTTCAGCTGCTAGAGTGTTGTCATTTGCAAATTTCACCATGTTCTTCATTGAGGGCTTTATGTTGACAAACCAATCTTTTCTTCCAGACATGTGTGATGAGCATCATGAGTCCAAGTACCATTAGTCCTTGAATCTCTCTTCGTCTCTTGTTGTAACCATCAGCAATGTCTCTTCTTCTTCATGTTTCGCCGGCTTTGCATAAGTTTCTTGATTCTTCTACTTTTTTCGACAATCACTAGAATAGTGACCATACTTCTGACAATTGTAACACTGAATGTGACTCTTGTCTGGCTTTTGACCACCGCCTTTTCCTCTACCTACAACACCAGCTCTTTGGTTGCCTTGGTTCCAGGGTTTTCTCTGATTCGACCAATTTCCTTCTTGCTGATTTTGATCGGTCAAATTGTTGTAACCTCCTCTACCTTTGTTGTCATTCCAACTACCTTTTTATTTTCGTTCTTTTGTTGATTGAGCCTGCAAAGCCATATCACTCTTCGACTTTCCTGCAGCTCTTTCAGCCATTCTTTGTTCATGAGATTCAAGCGTCCCTTGAAGCTCTTCCTTTGTCAATTTTGACAAATCTTTCGACTCTTCTATGTCTACTACCACGTGGTCGAACTTTGGAGCCAACGACCTCAAGATCTTTCCAACAACAGATCTTGATGTCAACATTTCTCCACATACCTTGATTTGATTCACCAATTTCGTAACCTTGGTGAAGAAATCAGTTATGCTTTCATTATCTTCCACCTGAATCAATTCACCAGTTGCTGGAAAATGCTTGTTTGGATGACTCGTTAGCATGGTAATTTTCTTCCCACGAATCGATTAACCAGAACTCTTGATACCAGATGTTGGAAATCCCCTAAAATCTATGGAGAATTTCAATCAATCTCGATGAACAAGATTGTTATTACCCACACAATAGCAATGAAAAGAGAAGAACAATGGAGAAAGAAAGAGTGTAAAGAACGATGAAGGAGAAGAAGAATTAAAATTCTGCAAAGTTTTTCTCTGTCCACAAACTGTGGAAAACTTCTTATTCACTTTGCAACTGCAAAATATTGTGAATACAATGCTATGAATGCTTTATTCACTTTATTACAAAAATAAAGGTTACTCCCTCTATTTATAGATTTAGGTTAACTTGGACCTCAAGTCAAAACCCAAAACTATAAAAGCCCAAAATAGCTAACACTACTTAACACACTAGGTGGTTGGACACTTCTTTACTCTGTCGAGCAACCTGTTTTGACATAAGAAATTACAATTCAACAATTTGTGGTATTACATAATCTTCATCTTTCACCTCAAGTTAGGGATATTGTGTGTGTTATTAAAATTGTTTTTCATATACATTGTCTTGCTTCTTCTCAGGGGAAACCACATGCTTCTGAGACTTGTCGTAGGTCTCCAATCTCCTATTTAATTTCTCTCTACATTCTTTAAGTCAAATTATATCATCTAAAAAAATATGCATTTCAGAGCTTCCTCATGAATATGTTTTTTTAAGTGTGTCCAAAATTCTACTCAAACCCCTGATATTATAAATTATAATCTTCATCAGAATCAACAACAACACACACACTAACCACAAAACCACTCACCTAAACACCAACCTGTTCCTAAATCCCTCCGCTTTACTGTCAATTTAACCATCAGCAATTAATTGCAGATGATTAGCCACTTCACTCCTTTTACCCTTAAAAGTTAAATTAATTTTGCCACCAAAAGCGGCCACATCATTCGAAAAACCACCAACCTCCCTATTTTGAGTCATCCAATTTTTCCAATCACCCATTTTAGAATTGACAATAATGTTAGATAATTAATTTGTAAATTAAATAGATCGAGGCTAGAATCGTGAACGAATCATTTTTTTTATAGTATTTCAAGCACTCTCAAATTCTCTTAGAGTTTTTACGTATGAATGCCAATGATAATTCAACCTATACTCGAGTTTGCACAAGACTGGTGAGAATTCTAATGTAGGAAAGATGAAATCCAGAGTTTTGTGTGAAGAATATAAACTTTTATAATATCTTACTATGAATCCTGAATGCTCAATTTATAGGCCAAACTGGTGTTATTTCATAAGATTGTGATCCTTGATTAAACACATACTTTCAACACTACTTTTGCTAAATATTGCATTCTTCGCCTATAACAACATTTTTCAAACATTGCACTATTTCTCAGACAACAACAGTTTTCAAAGGCGGTAATTTTTTACATTCTGCAACACTTCATAAAGTGTTATCTATTTCTCAATTCAAAATACAAACTGGTTAGTACAACACTTCACAAGTTTTGCCTATTTCTGAATTATAAATTAACCTTCACTTGCATAATTTCTTATCATTTTGGAACACACTCAAGATTATTAATTGTTAATAATTTAAAACAACCCCCACTTGTTCTAATAACGACAAGATCAATTCTAAAAAAAGAGAACAAAAAAGACTTACCCTAAATTCAAAAGGCTGGAAGATTTACCTTGAATTCTCAAAGCTGAAAGAGCGGAAAGTACCATTTTTCGAATCATTTCAGGCTGCAGAGTACCACCATTAGATGCACTAATAACAAAAAAATCACCTACATAATTTGTAGTTGCGTGAAATGCTTGCACCGAATATTGTGTTGGTCGCGGAGGACGTGAGGGACAATCAAATATAATATGACCTTGTTGCTTGCAATAATTACAAAACTTTTTACTGCAACTCCGAGAAATATGTCCAAATTGTTTGCAAGAGAAACATTGAACATGTCTCATATCACGACCTTTACCTCTACTCTGAGTAACACATGCAACTGTCACCGGCTCAAAAACAACAGCTTCATGAGACATGGCTCCTTGAGTAATGAGACGTTATTCCTATCTTAGAAGTTCTCCAAAACATGTATTCAAAGAAGGAACTAAATTTTTCTTAAGCAAAGTACCTATGACAACTTCAAATTTTGGGAAAAGTTTCATGAGAAACTGATTTCGACTACTTATGTTGTAGACCTCTTGGACAGTCGCGGGAGCAGTCTTAGGAACATTGCATGAATAAGAGTAGAGTGTTTTGTCCATATATTCAAAAAACCATAATAATATTCTTGAATAGATAAATTACCTTGTTTGTAATCGGCTATCTCTACCTTTAACTGAAAACGCTTAACTACATTGTCCTGCTTGTAAATACGCTTCAAGTAATTCTACATTTCTTGAGTAGTTGAAAATGAACACAAATTATTGATCATTTGAGGACCGATAGTGTTGAGGATCCAAATGATTATTTGAACATTTTTGGTTTCACATGCATCTAATGTAACTTTATCTATAGGAGGTTTAGACACATTATCTAGATGATTCCATAAATCTTTTCCCTTCGTATAATTATTGAACTCAAATTTTTAAATTGGATAATTCTTACCGGTAAAACGGACACAAAAATAATTTCTTTCGTTTTCTGAATCCATGATACAAATTGTATCTAGATATTTTTAAAAGACAGTAAATCTCTTTTGCATCCTTTTGTAAGTGCTGCAATGTTTTTTTAATAACTTGCAAGAAAGTGAAAAAGGAAAAGAAACGAACGAAACTTACTTAACGTTGTTGAATATTGTATGCTAGCATTAAATATAATACTATAAGAATAGCTATCACACTGAATGTTCAATCTTCTAGCAACGAAGAACATTCACCAAATCACAAGAATATAATCACAATAACAATCAACGATAATCGAAACACTCAATTGCAATCAAATAAACCAAACAAATCAAGAATCGAAAACCAACAACCGGCAATCAGGAATCACACCCACGTTACATCACCACGTTCAACTACCTAGATTTGCAGGTGCTACCATTAGACTAAGTTAAACATGCAGCAGGATGATATGTTTTTCTTAATTTCTGACAATTAAATCAACCCACCCGATGAATACATGTTTCGTTGAACCCGTCACCCACAAAATCTGTGAGCTCTAGCAGGCGGAAATGGGTGGTCATATAGAAACTGCGGTTGCACTCGGTTGTTGTTTTTTCGACCGAAACCGCCCTATTCGACCCGATGTCCACCCATACCGTCAAATATAACATGGAGAGGTAGGCTTATAGTGCATTAAATTTGAACAACGTAATCTCACTTACTCACGAGAATCCTCTTACTGAGGATCTCGGAGACCTCGGCCTTCTCGGGGAGTTGCTTCTTGAGCCATTTTCCTGTTGGTAATCTCGTGTGTTCTTCTTGAAGTGTCCCTTATGAAATTATCTTTCAATTTATCTTCTGAATTGGTAGGTACTCTTAATGCCATGTCCCTTTACTCGATGGTAAAAGCACCATTGGTCAGAGTAAAAGGCCATTTGTTCTTTTGGGTTTTATGGTCCGTTTAGTATCCGGGTGTGCATGATTTATTTTAGGATGCAATCTCTCCTTGCATTAAATTAAGTGGTTGGAAATTTTGTTTGTCTCCTTTATAGGTGTTAGTTTGCATTGGGGGATGCTTTGTCATTTTTGTGGATAGTTCTCTCTTCAGTCTGGTGCTAAAATGCTCTCAAGCCATTATAAAATGCTCTTACAAATGTCTCCTAATTAAGATTTGTTTCCACATCGGATAATCTATACCCTGAACATATGTTTATAAATGGGGAACAATCTTCACCATACAAATCGGTTTTATAGGGATGAGTTAGACTCAACTCACATATTCTAAAATGGTATTAAAACCTCACTTAAGATCCATTGGACCACACACCATTTAGTTCCACGCCAGATACCTAAATCATAAGCGTGATAGGGAGTGTTAAGAGTCTCACATCACACAATCTATGACATAAACATGTGTTTATAAGTACCCTACAAGCCGATTCTTTAGGAATGATTTAGGCTCAATCCACACATTCTAATAAGATTAACTACATATATCATTGTCTCATTAAAATGAGCAAGATAGTCATTTAAGGTTCAAAGTATTCTCGACAAGCATTAAATAGAATTGTTGTCGATACTCGTCAATGTCTGCTTTCGTAAAACTAGTGAATTAATTTTCAAATAAATTCTACATATTAATTGATTGAGTGACGAAGTACATTGATGTACAAATGAAATTTAGCGACCTTCAAATCAATTAAGAGGGTTTTTCACTTTAAATTGATTGTAGAGAGCTTGATATGTTGTCTTCATCAAAACCTTGAAGGAGGTTTGTCTTCACAACATAGTGTATGGAGTGTGACTCGATAACTATCTTTACTGCAAAATCATGTTGAGCACCAAATATTCTTGTTGAGTATTGTTTTATAGTGATTTTTGCTAGCAATGCACTAGGATCAAAGCTCGACTTGTTTAGGTTTATGGTAAAAATGGGTAGATTAGGATTTTGAGTTGAACCTATATATAGAAATAGAAAGGGTGCTAAATATTTATCCCATCAAGATTTTGGTTATGGCCCTAACCTCGGATGACTGTTATCTCATCTCTTTTTGACTTTGATCGTGCTTTAGTTCTACTTGATTGAGTAAAACACTACTTGTCTTGTTGTATGAGCGTGTCAATTTTCTAATGAAAAATTATTAGTAGTTAATTCTTACTGTATATTTATAGCTTGCCATGACATGAACCCTGAACCTCCAACTCCATTTAATCCTTAGTTTAATTAGTTCAAGTCAATTGAAATACCACGCCCCCATAAACGCATCCATAATGGGGTATTTGTAGAGCTGTCAAAATAGACTATCCCATATGGATCGGGTCGTCAGGCCCGATTTTTCCTTAAAATTAGAGCTTATATTTTTCAAGACTTTTTTAGTCCATCCTAAAAAATCCGCTACCCATTAGGGGTGGAAATAGACTAGACCGACTAATAGGGGCCTACAGCCTAGCATACATAGGCTCAGGCCATGCCAGACTTTTTTTTAAATAGAAAAAGGCCTAGACTATTTTATAAACATATTTAGTTAAAAAGGTTAGGCCTTAAAAAACATTTTAAGCCTATTAGTTCGACGTATTTAAATATATATGAATAATTTTTTTTTACTATCGTTATGTTATGTTATATAATTTGAATTAAAATACATAAATAAAACTTGATTATCTTGGAGAAATTATGAAAATAAGATGAAAACACCTTAAGAACAATGTCATAAGTTGTTTTCATTAGTTCGCTTAAACAAATAGTGTCACAAATTTTATGTTAATAGATAAGTTAAAATAAGTCAATGCAAATAAATTTTTAGTTTCATTGATCTTTTAATTTATTAGTCTATTTAAACATTATTTGAATGGTTTATTTACATATGTCGAAAATGAATAGACTTTTATGTAGGCTAACATATTAATCAAGTTTCGAAAAGGTCAAATTCAGACCTAAAAATAAGTCAATGATACGTTATAAGTCAGACTTAGGCTTCAGTTTTTTTGGCTGGTCAGGCTTAGGCTTGGCAAAGCCTAGCTCGGCCCAACCTATTTTCACCCCTATAACCCATAATTATATTAATACTTATATTGTCTTACTTCAATATAACACATTGATTTTTCTCACCTCATTAAATTTTTTTCTCTATTATATATAATCTTTATCTTTTAAATATTATACATTAATTTAATCAACACTCTTTTCTCGTATTCAATTAGTTTCTTTTATGTTAAATATTTGAATATTATTTTATACAATTTAGACATGTGTTGTATTTAAAAGCCCATTATAATATTTATAAAAAATAATATAGTATTTATGTTTAAAATAATATAATTTTTAATTTTATTTATAATAAATATTATGGAATTTTAATTTTAATTATTTATTAAAAAAATCCATTTAGAGCAAGGTAGTCCGAAATCCATCTAAAATTGGATTCGGATAATAATTTTTAAACTCATATTACGACAAGATTGTTTTAGTTCAATCCTAAAAAATCCGAAATTTGTCAAAATCGAATAGCTCATTTTAACATCTCTACGTATTGACCCCTCTCACTGATGGGCTTGGAGAATTTATTTAGAATTGACTTATGAATATCTGAGTCTTTTGTATAAAACCAGATTTAAGTGAATATTAAGTTTTTACGAATAATAACGAAGTTTTTATGAATAATAAGGAAGTTTTTATTTTTTTTGTCTCCTCCTTTTATTTAAAGTCCTAGAACTTGAAAAAGTAAGATAACTTTGGGTTTGATTTCTTTCCTTTTCAGGCCAGAGTTTCAAGAGATTAAGAATATTGTTCAGCAGGTAATAAAAACACTGGGTCATAAACTCTCAGGATTTGCTGATGACCTTATTGGGATACAACCTCGAGTAGAAGAATTAGACACCCTTATGGACGTGAGCTCAACTAATGATAAGTTTCGAGTTATCGGTGTTTGGGGGATGTCTGGAATCGGAAAGACAACTCTGGCTTCAGCCTTGTATGATAAAGTCTCCGGTCAGTTTGATGCAAGCTGTTTTATTGAGAATGTAAGCAGAATTTATAAAGATGGTGGAGCTAATGCTGTAATGAAACAAATCCTTCAGCAAACCATGGATGAAAACAATCTAGAGACATACAGGCCATCTGAAATATCTAGTATTGTTCGTAACAGACTATGCAACAGGAAGCTCCTTGTAGTTCTTGACAATGTAGATTTATTAGATCAAGTGGAAGAATTGGCTATAAATCCCGAATCTCTTAGCACAGGAAGTAGAATGATCATTACAACCAGGGATATGCATATTCTAAAAGCGTATGGAACATGGTTAGTCTCTCAAAATACACGCATGTCGTATCAAGTGTATGAGGTTCCACTATTGAATAACAATGATGCTCGCGAATTGTTTTATAGAAAAGCATTCAAAAGTAAAGATCCTACTAACGGTTGTGTGAAGCTGACTCCAGAGGTGCTAAACTATGTTCAAGGTCTTCCATTAGCAGTTAGAGTGGTGGGTTCTTTCTTGCGTACTCGAAATGCTGGCGAATGGAGAGATGCCTTGAATAGATTGAGGAATAATCCGGACAAAGAAGTTATGGATGTGCTTCAGGTAAGTTTTGAGGGATTACATCCAGTGGCGCAAGAAATATTTCTTCATATTGCTTGTTTCTTTAAGGGGGAGAAGGAAGATTACGTGACTCGAATTCTAGATGCTTGTGAGTTGCATCCTCTAATTGGAATTCAAAGTTTGGTTGAGAGGTCACTCATAGCTATTAGAGATGAGGAAATTTATATGCATGATATGTTGCAAGAATTGGGGAAGAAAATAGTTAGGCAACAGTTTCCGGGCGAACCAGGATTGTGGAGCAGGTTGTGGCTTTATCAGGATGTCTACGGTGTCATGACAACACAAACGGTAACGAGATATCTTTCCAAAATTTAAACTTCTCTTTCCATTAGATTAGATAGTTTAACTTTTACCATCAAATAAAGATATCTTGCAATAATATTTATTTATAAGTAAACAAGTCCAATTTATTCAAGCATTTTGTTTTTTCTCCCTTTCTTAACATGTATATTCTTACTATTTTCAGGGAACGAACAAAGTTAAAGCCATAATTCTAAACAAAAAAGGGCATAATTCTGAATATCGTCGGTTGAGGGCTGATGGATTATCAATAATGCAGGGACTTCAAATTCTTATATTATATCATAATGATTTTTCAGGAAGTCTCAAATTTCTTTCTAACAGCTTGCAGTATCTTGAGTGGCATGGTTACCCCTTTGTTTCTTTGCCATTAAATTTTGAGCCGTATGTGCTTGTTGAATTGAACATGCCTTGTAGCAGCATCCAACGACTATGGAACGATCACAAGGTATTGTAATTTGTTTCATTATCTCCTTAACAATTTAACAATATGAATTATTGTTGATTACTCTATGAAAAAACTCAAAAATAATATGCGTATAACATTCAGTTTAAATACAACATACTAACAGTTGGTTGCTCATTCTGTCTTCCCAGGATCTCCCCTGTTTGAAAAGGGTGGATCTCAGCAACTCGAAATGTCTTGTGGAGACACCAAATTTTTCTGGAAGCAAAATACTTGAGCGACTTGATCTTACAGGATGCATAAACCTATCGTATGTCCATCCATCTATTGGACTTCTGGAAAAACTTGTTTTCTTGAGTTTTGAAGGCTGCAGGAGCTTGGTCAGGATAGTTCTTCACGGTGACACTGCATCTAAGTTATGCTCTCTCAAAGTTCTGCACCTCTCTGGCTGCACAAAACTTGAAACTATACCAGAGTTTACAGGGGTCTCGAATCTTGAGTATCTTGATATTGATCAATGTACAAGTTTATCAATAATTGATCAATCGATTGGGGATCTTACACAGCTTAAATTCCTTAGTTTAAGGGACTGCACGAAACTAGAGAATGTACCCTTAGGGAAGGCATCAGCTTCTGCTGATAAACTTACATCTTCAAGTTCACACTATATGAAATCTTTGATTTTTTTGGACCTAAGCTTTTGCAATCTAAGTATAGTCCCTGATGCTATTGGAGAGCTAAGGCATTTAGAAAGGCTAAATCTAGAAGGAAACAACTTTGTTTCATTACCATCTTCAATGGGGAGTCTTTACAGTCTAGCATATTTAAACTTGACACATTGCACCAAACTTCAATCATTGCCTGACCTCAAATTGTGTGCTACTTGTTCATCCGGGGGAAGTTATTTTAAAATGATATCCGGAACTCATAATCATAGGTCAGGATTATATGTTTATAACTGCCCCCTCTTAAAGATTGGAGAAAAAAGTCAAGACTTGGCAGTTTCGTGGCTGCATAATTTAGCTCAGGTATACTGCATAATTTAGTACGTGGCCGAATATATATATATATATATATATATATATATATATATATATATATATATATATATATATATATATATATATATTCCTGATTCATCTGAGTTATTTTTTCCTATGGTATAACAGAGTCCTCATCATTTCCGGGGTGGCTTTGACATTATTGTTCCCGGGGAGAATATTCCTGACCGGTTTGATAGAAAATTTAAGGGACGTGCTAGAGTACGTGTACGAAATTATATGAGAATGTATAAAGATTGGATTGGATGCGTCTTTGGTGTGGTATTTGAGGGGCCAAAGTTTGGTAATGATTCCTGGGCGCAACACTGTTGTCTATATCTTTCTTTTGAAAATGAAGAAACAGAAGAAACCTTTGAGATACCAATTCGGTTAGACCTGAACAGTGTTGCTCTCTCAAATGAAAAACATACCTGGCTAATTTATATCTCTAGGCCCCACTGCCATTTCGTGTCAACAGGAGCAACTATCACATTTAAAGCTCACAGAGATCTGAAGTTGTTAAACTCGGGAGTACAGATGGTATGGAACAAGGATTTCTCTAGTACTACATTACAGATGGGGACAGATATTTTCAATGGACCAAAGTTTGTTGGAAATACTTATGCATCTGAATCTTTAAGTAGCAGGAGCCGCAGTAGGCCTGAAATCCAGCTTCCTTATAATTGGCGTGATGCCGATGAAGAGGAAATGCCTGAGATTCAGCATCGTCATAATTTGGGTGTTGCCGAAGAAGAGAAAAGGCCTAGAATTCAGCTTCCTTATAATTGGTATGTTACTGAGGAAGACGAAAACGAGAGAAGGGGAGTGAATGTTCATCTCTCAAGTATCGGCCTTACAAGTTTCCAGAGTGTACTCACGTAACTCATGATTTGTATTAAAAAAATACCCTCCATAATTTATTTTGTTTATTTCTGCCATTTCCTATACACATGAAAAAAGTAATAAAATATCGGCAAAATTGTTTGTGTTTTTTTTTTTTTTTTTTAAATCTTATATCTTATCTATAAAAGTTGTTAAGTTACTTAGGTTTTATTTGATAAAAATAGTAGTTGACAACTTATAATTGTTAAGTTAATTGAAGTGTTTGGTGAATTAATCGATAAATTAAAATAATATAAAAGATATTTAATATATAATAATTATTTTATTTTAAATTAAAATAAATTATAAAGGATAGTAGTGGATTTTTATTAAAATAATAAAGACAAAAATAAAAGAAAATATGTAATTTATAAATTAAAATGCCTATTTAAAATAATGTATAGAAAATAAAAAATAAACTATAAGTTTATGATGAAAATATTGTTCGCCATACAAACTTATAAATTATAAATTCAAAAAATAAATAGAGAATATATTTATAATTACTTATTTTTTTATATTTTTTAATTATTTACTATTATTAATCACTTATATAAAATTGTTAAGTCATTTATAATATTGATTTCATGTATATATAATATTGATTAAATTTTAACATAATATTGATTTCATTTAACATAAGGACAGTTTTATCATTTCATGTATATATAATATTGATTAAATTTTTTACTCAAATAATCCAATTTTTCAAAAAATTAGTAAAATAACCTACATTTTAGATGAATTCTCAAATTACCCCACTTTGTATAAAAAAAACTCGTCAAATTCAGTTGTTACTGGCATTATCATCAAAAATCCAGTGGATACTGGTATCTTTTCAAAATCTCATGGTCATTGGAGTTTATTTAGAGTCCAGTAGTAACTGGCACTTTGGTCTTAAAAAATCAATTGTTGTTGGTTTTCTCTAAAAAGTCCAGTTATAACTAGCACTCCGTTTGAAAATCCAATCGTGATTAGTACCTGAAGTTTGATTGTTGCCAACACCATTTGAAGTTCAGTTGAAGTTGTCACCAATCCGTTAGAAGCTGGTTGTAATCCATTGCTTACGGTCCAAGTACAATTATTGGCATATACAGAGAGTTCGATCACCCTGTTTTTCTTGATGGTTCTTAGAAAGTCATGAGTGACTTTTCATTTTAGGAATTCCCAGAAGCTTGGATGTTATTCTTGTTGAAAACTCCAATGATGTTTGGTTTTGATTGATTTCTTTGTAAAGAATCATCGTACCCTTTTTGCATAAATGATCTTCTCATAAGAAGACTCCTAATCTAGTTTGTGTGGATGATTTTCTAGTAAGAAAACTCCAATGTGTTATATGGATAATCTTCTCGTAAGAAGACTCCCGTCTATCTTGTTATTTTGGGTAAATTTTATGTTAAAAATCTCCAAAGTCTTTGATTGGATATATTTCTTATAAGAGATCCCCATAATTGTCAAAAGTATTCTAAAGGGTTAGGTCATGTTTGAACTTATTTGATAAAACGTACTGTGGATATTTCTTATGAGAAATCTTAAGAATTGTCAAATACATTCTAAAGTTTCAGGTCATGTCTGGACCTATTGATAAATTGTACTTTGGATGTTCCCTATTATCTTTTCCCCAGCAAATTGTCATCCTCAATGAGTCTCCAACCATTGCCTTTGATATTTCCTATGAAATACCGCTACCGTATTCTCATCATTCCCCACAGGTTTGTCCATCATCCATCATAAAAATCACGCTAGGATCCATCATATCCCCAACAAACCAAAAAGAGGTCTTTCAACTCAAAGCACGACATGTCATCACATATAGGGGCAAAATTTGGATCTTTTGTATTTAAATACCTTTCACTTTTGATATCATGAAGATTATCATCACTCATGTCATCTGGTAAAGATATTTAAATAGGGGCAACTGTCATACCCTAAATTTGCCCCACTGTTGAGTGTAGTTTTAAGTGTCGGGTTTTTGTTATCGTCTCCACAGGGATTGTGAGATATCGCCGCCGTTCGACAGTTGTTTCAATTCTTAACTCGTAGTTTTGGTTTTTCTATTTGAGAAATATTGTCAAAGTTAGGGTTCGACGATCACTTTGCATGTATATGTTCGATCAACAAAACTTATGAACTCCTTTAGATGACAAACTATTTCACAAAGTCCTCCCAATGTGTTTATCTCTAACACACATTGTGGGTTTTCCCATTTTGATCCATTGTTTATCTCTAACACAATCTATCAAAATGACAACTTTTAGGTTCAACCTTATGGTGAACAAAATCATTCATTACTATCTCTAGCTAACAAACAAGATTGGATGAAAACCTAGGTAAAGAGTTGGTAAACATCTCTCGATCATAAACCAACACAAAGAGTATTTTGTTGAGTGTAGTTTTAAGTGTTGGGTTTTTGTTATCGTCTCCATAGGGATTGTGAGATATCGCCGCCGTTCGACAGTTGTTTCAATTCTTAACTCGTAGTAACAAGGGGGTTTTGGTTTTAGTCACAGTATCTTGCATAAAAGTGTAATAAAATGCGGTAAAAGTTTTAGTTTTTCTATTTGAGAAATATTGTCAAAGTTAGGGTTCGACGATCACTTTGCATGTATATGTTCGATCAACAAAACTTATAAACTCCTTTAGATGACAAACTATTTCACAAAGTCCTTCCAATGTGTTTATCTCTAACACACATTGTGGGTTTTCCCATTTTGATCCATTGTTTATCTCTAACACAATCTATCAAAATGACAACTTTTTGGTTCAACCTTATGGTGAACAAAATCATTCATTACTATCTCTAGCTAACAAACAAGATTGGATGAAAACCTGGGTAAATAGTTGGTAAACATCTCTCGATCATAAACCAACACAAAGAGTTTTCAATAAAACAAAGTTTTCACCATATATTCATCATTAAAGAGTTGCCTCTACTTTGACTTTGGAGGGCATTTAGAGTCATTCGGTTAATAATATATGTAGCTTCTTCGGCGCTTTTAGACAATAAAGAACCACCCGAGGTAGCATCCAACATAGTCTTGCAATTCGGTTGAAGGTCATTTTTGAAAATGTGGATTTGAGTCAATTCGTCAAAACCGTGCCCTTTGCACTTCCGAAGCATGGATTTGAATCTTTCCCATGCCTCATTCAACGATTCGTTGGTCCCTTGTGAAAACACGGAGATGGCCGTCTTGGATTCCATGAAACGGTTGTGGGAGAAAAATCTTTCGATGAACTTCTCTTCCAACACGTTCCAATCTGTCATGACCGCAGGTGTTTGATCTAAGTACCAATCTTTTGCTTTTCCGAGCAAAGCGTGGGGAAATAATCTTTTGAACAACGGTAGCTCTTGAGCTTGATCAACTCCGGCCGCCAATGCTATCTCGTAAAATTTGGTGAGAAAAGCAAAGGGATCTTCATGGTCCATTCCGGTGAATGGACTTCCATATAGTAAATTAAGAGTTCCCGTCTTCATCTCGGCTTGCCTTTCCGTGTGGTTGGCAAACTGAGCAGTATTCCTTGGACTGTTTACACATGGAGTGGAAATGGGCGGTGGTTGTGGTGGTTGATCCATGATAGGTATGAACGGTGGTGGATGTGTGGTAGAAGAACTTTCTCCTTGTTCTTGTCGTTGTCTAGCTTGTTGCCTCCTTCGTCTCGTTTTGCTATTCAGTCTCCTGGCGGTTCTTTCGATCTCGGGATCAAAAAGAAGTTCGTCCACAGGAATCTGCCCTCGCATAAAACGAAAGCTGCACACTAAACCAAATAAATTACAAGCACAAGTCAAAAATTCGAAAGCTAAAAATTAAGCAACTATTGCGATGCTCGCAATATCAATTCACAATCCCCGGCAACGGCGCCATTTTGTTGAGTGTAGTTTTAAGTGTCGGGTTTTTATTATCGTCTCCACAGGGATTGTGAGATATCGCCGCCGTTCGACAGTTGTTTCAATTCTTAACTCGTAGTAACAAGGGGGTTTTGGTTTTAGTCACAGTATCTTGCATAAAAGTGTAATAAAATGCGGTAAAAGTTTTGGTTTTTCTATTTGAGAAATATTGTCAAAGTTAGGGTTCGACGATCACTTTGCATGTATATGTTCGATCAACAAAACTTATAAACTCCTTTAGATGACAAACTATTTCACAAAGTCCTCCCAATGTGTTTATCTCTAACACACATTGTGGGTTTTCCCATTTTGATCCATTGTTTATCTCTAACACAATCTATCAAAATGACAACTTTTTGGTTCAACCTTATGGTGAACAAAATCATTCATTACTATCTCTAGCTAACAAACAAGATTGGATGAAAACCTAGGTAAAGAGTTGGTAAACATCTCTCGATCATAAACCAACACAAAGAGTATTTTGTTGAGTGTAGTTTTAAGTGTCGGGTTTTTATTATCGTCTCCACAGGGATTGTGAGATATCGCCGTCGTTCGACAGTTGTTTCAATTCTTAACTCGTAGTAACAAGGGGGTTTTGGTTTTAGTCACAGTATCTTGCATAAAAGTGTAATAAAATGCGGTAAAAGTTTTGGTTTTTCTATTTGAGAAATATTGTCAAAGTTAGGGTTCGACGATCACTTTGCATGTATATGTTCGATCAACAAAACTTATAAACTCCTTTAGATGACAAACTATTTCACAAAGTCCTCCCAATGTGTTTATCTCTAACATACATTGTGGGTTTTCCCATTTTGATCCATTGTTTATCTCTAACACAATCTATCAAAATGACAACTTTTTGGTTCAACCTTATGGTGAACAAAATCATTCATTACTATCTCTAGCTAACAAACAAGATTGGATGAAAACCTAGGTAAAGAGTTGGTAAACATCTCTCGATCATAAACCAACACAAAGAGTATTTTGTTGAGTGTAGTTTTAAGTGTCAGGTTTTTGTTATCGTCTCCACAGGGATTGTGAGATATCGCCGCCGTTCGACAGTTGTTTCAATTCTTAACTCGTAGTAACAAGGGGGTTTTGGTTTTAGTCACAGTATCTTGCATAAAAGTGTAATAAAATGCGGTAAAAGTTTTGGTTTTTCTATTTGAGGAATATTGTCAAAGTTAGGGTTCGACGATCACTTTGCATGTATATGTTCGATCAACAAAACTTATAAACTCCTTTAGATGACAAACTATTTCACAAAGTCCTCCCAATGTGTTTATCTCTAACACACATTATGGGTTTTCCCATTTTGATCCATTGTTTATCTCTAACACAATCTATCAAAATGACAACTTTTTGGTTCAACCTTATGGTGAACAAAATCATTCATTACTATCTCTAGTTAACAAACAAGATTGGATGAAAACCTAGGTAAAGAGTTGGTAAACATCTCTCGATCATAAACCAACACAAAGAGTTTTCAATAAAACAAAGTTTTCACCATATATTCATCATTAAAGAGTTTACAAATGAAGATCATCCCATTTACACACAAAGTTAATGATCATCTACATCTAACCTTGACAAAATGAAGAACTTAGCCACTCATTTTCATGGTGGCTTGCACAACAAGTCTCGGTTGAAGGTTGATCAACATCCAAGTCGAAGAATCGAGATTGGATGGGAATCCACCTTCTTCTTGTAGAATAATGTTAAGAGATGAAGAAAAATGGGTTTCTAGGTTACAAAATATCTCTAGAGCAAATGCTGAAAATATCTAAAAAAGTACAAAGTATGGAAGTGTAAAAGTATGGCTCCAAAAAGTAGCCCCTGCTACTTATAGTGCTGCTACTGAGCTGTCATGCTCGCTAGGCGAGCATAATGGTTCGCCTAGCGAGCCCCTAGAATAGGCACCAGAGGCACCTTTGCCAGATTTGCACGTTCGATAGGCGAACAAAACCTTCGCTAGGCGAATCCCACGCTTCAACCTTCGCTCCAGCGAGCTTAGGAGGTTTTGCTACTGGAATTGCTCGCTGGGAGCTCGCTAATGTCTCGCCTAGCAAGTGAGTGCTGGCTGCGCTTTTGACCAAGTATGGGCGTGTTCGCTACCACCTTCGCTGTCTGCTCGCCTAGCGAGTTTGTTGATGTTTGCTACTGTAAAATACTGGAGATGTTCGCTGGAAGCTTGCTGGGTGCTCGCCTAGCGAGAACTTCGCCACAGCACTCGCCTAGCGAGTAAGCTGATGAATGCATTCTTTTTCTTGGTCCCTTGCCATTTTCTTGTGCCTTCATTTTCTATTATTTAATGCCTAATTCCTACACAATAACGCACAAATCAAAGGTACCAAGATCGTTTAACATTGTATTGCGATTCATCTAAAACAAAGGCGGTTTCGAACGCTTTAGCAACAAAAAGGAGTGAAAGATGCCCACATTTGATAGCTCAAATAAGCACTTTTGGGCATCTAACAACTCTCCCCAACTAGATTCTTGCTTGTCCTCAAGCAAAGTATGCCTCTTGAAGGACAAGAGGATTTGCTTTAAGAAAAAGGTTTCTCCGAAGTCGGATAAAACGGCTAAAATACAAGAAAATCAACCAGGCATAAGTTCCCAATGGCTAGAATAACATAATGCAGAAGAACTAAAACTTAATAGCAATGCGAAATATGTATCTATCCATAATAATATTATCTTGAATGAATCACCCTATCTCTCCTCTTCGAATAAGGATTGAAGAAATTACGCGTTTGCAACCGCGGGGACAATCTCTCTCTCCAACAAACAATGAAGAAATCAATTCAATTCATACAATGTCTAACAATTATAAATGGAAATGCGGAAGCGAGAAGATCACTAAGGACTTTTCCGGTTGTAGCTTGGTTAGGTTTACAAACAAGGGTCATTTCTAAGGCCATTGAAAACGAAATTGCTGATGCAAAAGAGACATTCACTGTACATTATTCACACATCTCAACTTCGTTCCATTTGTTTCTCATTTGAAACCTTCACAACTCTTATTTCACAACTAAATTTTTGTTTTTCACTATTTTTCTTCCAAGCAAGCATTCATTTTCATTTTTTCTATTTTTTTCTTTTCTTTCACATCATATTTACAAAACAGATGTTTCTCTTTTCTATATTTTTATATATTTTTTTTCAATGCTTGCTCGGTTTTTCAAGAGTTGTGGCACTTACCGATTCTCTTTTTCGTTCTCCCCAACTTATTTCTTACTCACCCTAAGTGAATGCTCTTGACTTTTTACGGCAAAAGAACAATTATAAAAAAATTTCGGGTTTCAAGAAAAAAGATTTTTGACATCTCGCTTTATTTCAAGCAGAGATTCAACTGTTTAAGCTCAAAGGGGTTAACGAATACTCTCTCTGCTCACGGGTAAGTTGTATTTGGAACTGGTTGTGCTCATAAGAAAACAAGCGCCTTGATCATTTCTAATTGCTTCCACAAATTCACAATAATAAAAGACCAATGCATGAATCAAATGAATCAACAAAGTTTATTAGAATCCAGCATTTAAGTGTACAATGGAGGTTTCCTCACAATTTGTGGTTCTAAGTCCTAGATGAAACATTCATTCAATTATATTGCAAAAAGAACAATATTCAATTACAAAAAAGAGTAAAGTTCTTAATGCATTCTAAAATTCTAACCGGAGGTAACCATGTACCTTAGCATTATTCACTTGTTTATTTTTATCATTGCCATCCAAGCTCGGGTGCACCTTCATTGGATACTTCTTTGAGGAGCAACCAATCTAGAAGGTTTGACACTCAACAACCAAAAATTTAAACCAAACACACAAATTTAAAACATAAACAATACTCATTACTTAAAAATTTTAAAAATGTGCATGGGGGACAAAACACCCCAAAAGTACATAACCAAAATCAGAATCCAACAAATCTGAAAAATACAATAAAATAAAACAAATCTGAAAAATACAATAAAATAAAACAAACTTAGCCCTCAAAGGACTCAAAACCCTCATCACTACCGGCTTCAGAACCGGTAGCATCATCATCATCATCATCGTCATCATCACCATCATCCTCAGCACCACCTGAAGCACCAGCACCAGATGCACCGGCACCCGCCCCCTCTCCAAACATAGGCCTGTCCACAGGCCAGCTAGCGTTCTGCAGAAACTGCTCACGCGTCATCATCGAGTGATCACCGGAGGGGTCACGTGCCTGCAACTGCAACAGCTGCATAGAGTCGTGCATGTCAACCATGGCGCGCTGAGTTGCCGCCATCCAATCCCAATTGTAGTTGCAGACATCCTGCTGGAAAGGATCGGATCCATGAGCAAAAGTACCAGGACCATCAGAAGTCCCGGTATTACCAGCAGCTGCACCACTTCTTAAGTTCTTAGGCTTGCAAAACTTGGCCACATATCTATCATTGATGGCCGGCGAGATCCTTACTTGACTCCGGGAGGGTAGCTTCACCTTCGCATGTTGGCACAAAGCCATGATTAGACACGGGAAAGCAAGGGGGCAGTTAACTCTGTTAGACGGTGTGGCTAGTGATCGAGAGGGGGGTGAATAGATCACCTCTTTGAAATTTAACGGATTTAAAGTTTTATCAGAGTTTTTAAAGTTGGCGGAAAATATCAGTCCCGAATCGACTTCCGTCTATTCTGAACCGCTACTAGAAAACCGGACACACGAGTTTAATGCTGGATTTGAATAAGAATGACAGAAACAATCAACACCAGAATTTTAGCTAATTGAATGCACTTGTCATTAAAGTCTATTTCCAATGAATAAAACCTAGCTAACAATTTTGTCAAACAGTTGGTGTGTATGTGATCAATGATGAACAGCAGTAGAGTTTAATTAAAAAGGTTTTCTTGCCACTGCTGTCTTGCAAAAGGAACAATCACAACACACTAACTGAAATTGCGAAAACTGTTTTAAACGTAAAGAGGAGTAAGGTAAGAATACGATACGCAGAGATTTGGTAAGGAAGTTCCCCACGTCGTCCTCGCGTGTGGGTACGTCTCCCTCTCAATTTCAAATGAAATTGAGAACTTTGATTATCAATTATTGCCGAATTCGTTGATACAAGGTTATGATACAAAGACAGAATTATAAATTCCAAGAACTTCTTCTTGTATGAACCTTCACTTGATCTGAGCACGATCAAGAATTTCCTGCACGAAATTGCAAACAATTCACCGGTTCCACGACCTGCTTGTGAAATCCCCCGATCTCCAAACGCAACGCTGCGGCTGAATCTGTTCTGCAAACGTGACTCACAAACCCTCAAGAACACTCCAGTTCTTGAAGGATAAACCAGTAGGTTTTTCCTCGAAACCCCCTTCAATCTTCCACTCAGCTAGATCCTCGATCGTTCCACTAAAAACCACAGCTAGATCCTTGATCGTACCACTGAACGTTATCTCGATAATCCTTTAATCCAGAGAACAAGAATGGTTATATGTTGATGTTCTTGAAGAAAAGTGATTGAGAAGATGAAGAAGATGAAGTCTCTTTCAGGTTTCTATGTGCTCTCAAACAATTGCTGCTACACTTCTTTTGATCTTGTGTTCAATTGTTTTTCCCTCAAAGAATTCATATTTTATGCACTGCTGTCACAACATCTCTTATATATGCTGAAAAACAGAAACTGTTAGAGCACAAAACAGACTTATGCATTGATACATGAGAGTATGCATCGATGCATACTGTAAGATAAGTGAGTTTTTGGTGAATTGAATTAAGCATGGATCGATGCATAATTCGTATGTATTGATGCATATGACATTTCCACTAATATGTATCGATGCCTAATACGTATGCATTGATACATAGGCTGTTTCAACTGATCATGCATCGATGCAAGGATCGTATGGATCGATCCATAGAGCATTTTGCCTTTCATGTGTCGATACATGACTCGTATGCATCGATGCATACTGAACAAAAAAGTTTTTGTGATTTACCACATGCTGTATGGATCGATGCATAGGCTTATGTGTTGATGCATACTGACACAAAATGGATTTTATGTGTTATTTTAAGAGATGTATCAATGTAGGTCTTTATGTACAGTTATGCAACAATAGAATGGGATAAAAACACAATAAAAACACAAATGTGTCATGTATGGTAATGCACAACCAACATTTGGATGATGATCACACAATTTGCTATCATTCAAAATTTATTCAAAGTAAAGAATTTTCTCACAAACTCGTGCCCCCGACTTTAGCCCGCTCTCGACCACGGACTTCATCTCCAAAGCAATTACCCTCGCCACATCAATTTGAATATTCGTGAAGATGCAGTGAACCAGATGTGCCACTAGGATCGGCACGGTAGAGGTGTGAGACTTGGGTTTTATATTTGTGAGAACCAACATGAGTATCAGCTGAGCCATGGGAATCATGTCTTCCCTATGGTATCTCAACGGAACCCCAGATGGGTTCAGCTCAACTGATTTCCCTTCAAAAAGCAGGGCAGCAGAAATTGAATCGGTATCCCGGTGAAGCCTCAAATCCCTATGGTAAGTGTCTCTCTCATTCGCTTCCAGATGGAGCGGTTCATCCAAGACACGGTTAATTGTGTCCCGATCGAATGCAACCTGACGGCCAGACACTCGTGTTGTCCATGTGAATGGCTCGTCATCGTTAGGCAGTGCGTTCGCGTAGAACTCACGCACTGTTTCGATGTCATAGTGTTCAAGCGGAGATATCAATCGGTCCCACCGCTTACTGTGAATCAACCCGACAAATGTACGGTATTCGCCCTCGGGGTTGATTATGAATCTTTTCTCCGGCAGAATCTTTCTCTTCTCCAAAGCGATATATCTAGCCGCTTGCTTTGGCCCGACAAATTTGTCGGTGCCGAATTGTAAGGGCACGGTACGGGAAGTGTTCCCGACCTTTCTCTTTTTAGGCGCGCTTGATCTGGATGCCATCTGCAAAGACATAGAGAGGAAACAACACAAACACAAAACAGATTAGAAAGCAAAACAAAATATCCAATTACTGTCATGTTCGCCACTGATTCGCCTAGCGAGGTGCTAGCGAATCTTGTGGGTTTTGGGTTCTGCCTTGTTAACACTGAAATTTCAGAAAAAACCCAAGGTCTCATGGTATCTATTTCAGAACAAAATGATTTATCATGAAAGGCATCGTTCTAAGGTACATGCAAATCTACATCCACATGCAAAACCTAATGTACCCATTCCCTCAAATTCACCCTAAATGTCTCATATTCAGAAATTTAATCTTGACAACAAAATGTAAATGAGATAGGACAAACCTGGTGAAAGAGAACGATAGAAGTAGAAATGCACAATGAGGTTTGCAATGCAACAGTAGGGTTTTGTGTGAGATGAAAAATGAGAGTGTGATTGTGAGTTTTGGAGTGAGTTTGATCCTTTATCAGACTAAAAACAACGAAATAACAAGTGTTTGGGCCCAAATGAGTGGCCCTGTGAAACAGAAATAAAGTGCTGCCACGCAGCGCTCGCTGCTGCTTCGCCTAACGAGCAGATAGCGAATCATCTCGCTACTGCCTTCGACTAGCGAGCTGCTAGCGAGCATGACAGCAATTTGTTTTTTCATAACAGCAGGTAAAGCACATTCAGCAAGGTTTTTCAAAATGGACACCAATACAACATAACAGAAAACTGTAAATACTTACAATGTTGAGGTGCCTCCCAACAAGCGCTTGTTTAACGTCGGATAAGCTCGACGGTTCGATGCTCACAGAGGAGCATCCAAGGAAATAGCACAGCTCCCGCGATCCACATGACCGCCGAGATAAACCTTCAAACGTTGGCCATTTACCGTCCAACTTTCCTTCTTTTCCATGTCCTCAATGACAATAGCTCCATATTCCTTGACTTCTTTGACCCGAAATGGCCCGGACCATTTTGATTTCAATTTTCCGGGGAATAGCTTCAACCTGGAATTGAACAATAGGACCAACTGTCCGGGCACAAAATCCTTCTTTCGAAGCTTTTTGTCATGATATTTTTTTACCTTTTCTTTATACAACCAACTCGAGTGATATGCGGCATTGCGCATCTCTTCCAACTCAAGCAGTTGCACTTTCCTTTTCTCACCGGCCAAATCCTTATCAAAATTTAATAATTTCAAGGCCCACAATGCTTTGTGCTCCAATTCAACCGGCAAATGGCAAGTTTTACCAAACACCAATTGAAAAGGAGTTAGCCCAACTGGAGCTTTGAAAGCGGTACGGTATGCCCATAACGCTTCATCCAATTTTTGTGACCACTCTTTTTTCGAATTTGACACAGTTTTCTCAAGAATTCTCTTAATCTCACGATTAGAGACTTCGGCTTGACCATTAGCCTGTGGGTGATACGGAGTTGTCACTCTATGCGATACACCGTAATGTTTTAAGACGTTTTCTAACGGTGCATTAGAAAAGTGTGACCCTCCGTCACTAATCAACACTCGGGGGGTTCCGAAACGGGAAAATATGTTTTTCTTCAAAAAATTTATTACTGTTTTCGCATCCGCCCGAGGTGAGGCAATCGCCTCAACCCACTTTGAAACGTAATCAACAGCCACAAGCATATACTCATTACCATAAGAGGGTGGGAATGGTCCTACAAAATCGATACCCCAACAATCAAATACTTCAACCTCTTGGATGTTTTGGAGAGGCATCTCGTCTCTCTTACCAATCCCACCGCTTCTTTGGTAACTATCACAACCTTGCGCATGGGCATGTGCGTCTTTGAAAATAGTGGGCCAATAAAATCCCGACTGAAGGACTTTAGTGGCCCTTCTTATCCCATTATAGTGTCCGCCGTAAGGCGAGTTGTGACAATGCCAAAGGATGCTCTGCGCCTCATCGCCGGTAACACACCTTCTCAAAAGGTTGTCACCACCCAACTTAAACAAATATGGGTCATCCCACACGTAGTACTTGGCATCCGAGAGAAATTTCCTTTTTTGGTTCGAAGTTAGGTCGGGAGGCACCAAACCACTAGCCTTGTGGTTCGCAAAGTCCGCAAACCACGGCCTAACTTGAACTTTAAAAAGTTTTTCATCAGGAAACTCTTCTCGGATTTCTTTCTCTGAAGCTGTAACCTCCACATTAACTAAGCGAGATAAATGATCCGCCACCAAATTTTCCGATCCTTTCTTGTCTTTGATTTCAACATCAAATTCTTGCAACAAGAGGATCCAAAGGATGAGCCTTTGCTTCGAATCCGGTTTGGTGAGCAAATATTTAATCGCCGAGTGGTCAGTATACACTACAACTTTGGACCCTATAAGATAAGACCTAAACTTTTCAAGCGCATACACTATCGCAAGTAATTCTTTTTCAGTGGTGGCATAGTTAATTTGAGCCTCATTAAGAACTTTACTTGCGTAATGTATCGCATGAAAATTTTTCTCTTTTCTTTGGCCTAATACCGCTCCGATTGCATAGTCGCTCCCATCACACATGAGCTCAAAATTTAAATTCAAATTTGGAGCGACTATAATTGGAGCGGTAACCAATTTTTCCTTTAAAATCTCAAAAGCTTGCAAACATTCATCAGTTAAAAGAAATACCTGGTCCTTGGCTAGCAAATTACTCAAAGGCTTAGCTACCTTTGAGAAGTCTTTGATAAAGCGCCGATAGAAACCGGCATGCCCCAAAAAGCTTCGGATTCCCTTCACATTCACCGGAGGAGGTAACTTTTCAATCACTTCAACTTTAGCACGATCAACTTCAAGCCCTCTTGAAGAGACTTTATGACCAAGCACTATCCCCTCGGTCACCATGAAGTGGCACTTCTCCCAATTAAGCACAAGATTGGTCTTCACACATCTTTCAAGAACCGTTTCTAAGTTTGCCAAGCATAGACTAAAGGAACCACCAAATACTGAGAAGTCATCCATAAATACTTCCATTGTTTTCTCGATGAGGTCGGCAAAAATAGCTTGCACACATCTTTGGAAAGTCGCTGGTGTATTGCATAACCCAAAGGGCATTTTACGGTATGCGAAAATTCCAAAGGGACATGTGAAAGCCGTCTTTTCATGATCGGCCAGGTCAACCGCAATTTGGTTATACCCGGAATAGCCATCTAAGAAACAATAGTATTGTTGCCCTGAGAGTATTTCTAACATTTGATCCATGAACGAGAGTGGAAAATGGTCTTTTCGAGTTGCGGTATTCAATCGCCTATAATCAATGCACATACGCCACCCCGTTGCAACTTTGGTCGGGATCAACTCATCCTTATCATTTTGAATCACGGTAATGCCACCTTTCTTCGGAACCACATTCACAAGACTAACCCATGGGCTATCCGAAATCAGGTAGATCATTCCCGCATCCAACAACTTAACAACTTCCTTCCTAACAACATCCTTCATAGTAGGATTTAAGCGGCGTTGTGGTTGAGCTACCGGCTTAAAATCCTCTTCCATTAAGATCTTGTGCATGCAATAGGAAGGACTAATTCCCTTGAGATCGGAAAGAGTCCAACCCATGGCTTCTTGATTCTTTTTCAACACTTTGATCAAACGGGCTTCTTCATCTTTTGTCAAAAGATTGCTTATGATAACCGGCTTTGCCTCGGTCTCGTCGAGGAATGCATACTTCAAAGTAGAAGGTAACATTTTCAATTCAATAGGCGAATTTTCCTCATTAACCTCTTTCTTCAAGTCTTCCTCCTCAACTTCCCACGATTGTAGTTCGTTTAAACTATCAAGTTCCCTTAAGCATTCATCAAGAGCTTTCTCTTCTTCAACTGTGAAAATTTCAAAGGAGTCATCAAGAGCTAACTCCATAGGAGATATCTCATGAATATGCTTAGAAACTTCAAAGGTTGCCTCTTCAATCGCATCAATGCGAAAACTATCACGTCTATCATTTGAATGCTTCATTGCTTCGAATAGGTCAAATGTAACTTCTTCATTTTGGACCCTTACCTTCATCAAACCGTCGTCAACGTCTATCATCATGCGCGCGGTTTTCATGAACGGTCGGCCAAGAATGAGCGGAGCATCATCATCTTCTTCCATATCAATCACAATGAAATCGACCGGGAAAAAGAATTTGTCGACTTTAATCAAAATATCTTGGGCTACGCCATGAGGATGGGTAGTCGACTTATCGGCCAATTGCAACGTCATCCGGATGGACTTAATTTCAATGTTGCCAAGCCTCTTCACAATAGACAGTGGTATAAGATTAATGCTTGACCCCAAATCAATTAGTCCCTTTCCGACATAGACATCACCAATTTTAACCGACAAAGTAACTCGTCCCGGATCAACCTCTTTTTTCGGAAGCGTCCGTTGGATGATCGCACTACAACTAGCATCGAGGACAATCGTCTCCGGTTCCGTATACCTCCGCTTTTTTGTAAGTGTGTCTTTCATGAATTTGGCATACTTGGGCATTTGCTCCAGTGCTTCGGCAAACGGAGTGTTGACTTCCAGTTGTTTGAAAATATCCATGAATCGGGCGTAATGCCGTTCATTCTCCCCTTTAGATGGAGCATGTGGATAAGGAAGGTTTTGGATTGGAGTAGCGCTCACTACCTCCTTTCCTTTAGCAACTCTAGAACTTCTCACTCTTTTCTTTTTCACTTCCTCCACCATTACTTCATCACTCTTATTTTTCTCAATTTCCACACTTTCTTTCTTTTCAACTTCACCATTCTTTTCGTTCTTTTCAACTTCCTCCTCACTCCACTCCCCCACTTCACCATCAATTCTATCCTCTATTATTTTCTCCTCATCATTTTTTTCTTCCTCTCTTTTTTCACTCTCATCTCTTTTTTTATTCTCACTAATCAACTCCCTTCTACTTCTCGTCGTTATCGCTTTACAATGCTCTTTAGGATTAGTTTGCGTGTTCTCCGAAAAAGATGGTCCGGGTTGTTGTTCCGCTAGTTGCTTAGCAAGTTGTCCGACTTGAGTCTCGAGGTTTTTGATTGCCTCATCGTTACTTTTTTTATTAGCCATTGACATTTGCATAAATTGTGTCAATGTCTCTTCTAGCTTTAAAGTCACGACCAGCGGTTGTTGAGGTTGGTAAGAATTTTGGGGAGGGTTTTGACGGCTAGAAGAACCACCCCCATAACCTTGGTTATGGTAATAGTTACTCCTAGGTTGGAACCCTTGATTCCCTTGGAAGTGTTATTGTTGATTTTGAGGATGTGGTTGATAAGGTTGTTGTTGTTGTTGTCTCGGTTGGTAGTCTCGTTGGTTCGCCATGTAGTTTACTTCTTCGAAGCCGGGAGGTGGACAAAATCCGGTGTCATGCTCACCTTTGCAAAGCTCACAACAAGCTATTTGTTTAGCTTTTGAAGATTCTCTCAACTCTTTTATTTGTTGAGTTAAGAGTTCCACTTGTTGTGAAATGAGTTTGTTTTGGGCAAGAATAACATCGTTCGTCCCAAGTTCAAGCACTCCCGGCTTCTTCAAAGAGTTGCCTCTACTTTGACTTTGGAGGTCATTTAGAGCCATTCGGTTAATAATATTTGTAGCTTCTTCGGCGCTTTTAGACAATAAAGAACTACCCAAGGTAGCATCCAACAAAGTCTTGCAATTCGGTTGAAGGCCATTTTTGAAAATGTGGATTTGAGTCAATTCGTCGAAACCGTGCCCTTTGCACTTCCGAAGCATGGATTTGAATCTTTCCCATGCCTCATTCAACGATTCGTTGGTCCCTTGTGAAAACACGGAGATGGCCGTCTTGGATTCCATGAACCGGTTGTGGGAGAAAAATCTTTCGATGAACTTCTCTTCCAACACGTTCCAATCTATCATGACGACAGGTGTTTGATCTAAGTACCAATCTTTTGCTTTTCCGAGCAAAACGTGGGGAAATAATCTTTTGAACAACGGTAGCTCTTGAGCTTGATCAACTCCGGCCGCCAATGCTATCTCGTAAAATTTGGTGAGAAAAGCAAAGGGATCTTCATGGTCCATTCCGGTGAATGGACTTCAATATAGTAAATTAAGAGTTCCCATCTTCATCTCGGCTTGCCTTCCCGTGTGGTTGGCAAACTGAGCAGTATTCCTTGGACTGTTTACACATGGAGTGGAAATGGGCGGTGGTTGATCCATGATAGGTATGAACGGTGGTGGATGTGTGGTAGAAGAACTTTATCCTTGTTCTTGTCGTTGTCTAGCTTGTTGCCTCCTTCGTCTCGTTTTGCTATTCAGTCTCCTGGTGGTTCTTTCGATCTCGGGATCAAAAAGAAGTTCGTCCACAGGAATCTGCCCTCGCATAAAACAAAAGTTGCACACTAAACCAAATAAATTACAAGCACAAGTCAAAAATTCGAAAGCTAAAAATTAAGCAACTATTGCGATGCTCGCAATATCAATTCACAATCCCCGGCAACGGCGCCATTTTGTTGAGTGTAGTTTTAAATGTCGGTGTCATACGGTGAACTGACTTGGGGTATTTTGCTTTTTATCGCAATGTTGCGGATAGCAAGAGTCGCCACCGACTTTTCTTTTATCCAATAAGGAAAGGTGGAAAAGAACAGGAAAGACCTCAATAGATTTTGGGTTCGGGAGGTACATTATACAAAGGGAAGGTATTAGCACCCTTTGTATCCATGGTTATCCATGGGCTCTTAATTGCTGGATCACTTATATTTTTGTCTGAAAAGTGTTGGTGAATTGTTTAAAAATGTTTCGAAAAGAGAGTTTAACTTTGTAATGATTCTCGTATGAATGTATACAAAGTATTTATCTCGTTTGATTTTGAAAAACAGTTTAGAAAAATATAACTTGGTAATGATTCTAGTATGAATGTATACCAAGTGGTGATTTTCTAGGACTTGCAAAGTGTGAGGGGTGGAAAATGTTTTAGGTTATGATCCAGTAATTGAGAGTTATACCTTCCTAAGGTCGTTATGGGCATTTCCTATCCTTATGAGGGTAAAACTGTCCTTACTATTGAGAAGTAAGTAGTTTTATCCTTTGGATGTAAAAGGGTCATTGTAGGGTCATCGATAGGTCATTGAAGGCAACAGTTGTAAGGATACCTTAGCATTCGAAGGGACGATCATCATTTAACCGTAGGCTACACCGAAGGGTCATCGAGGGACAAAATCGTATTTTCGAAGGCAACATCCGAGGGACCATGATTTATTTTATGATGATTTAACCGAAGGGTCTTTGCTAAGTGTATCCCTACATTCGCGGGACACGACCGTCATACCGTAATACCGTAGGGCAGCAAAGAGAGGTCCAAGATCACATATTTAAAGGCCGTATTTTACAATCAATTAGGCAATTAGGATGAATCTCCACATTAAAATCAATACATTAAAATCAGCTAAGTAATTGAGGGTGGATCTCCACATTAAAATTAATACATTAAAATTAATTAGGTAATTTAGGGTGAAACTCCACAAAGGGCATCCCACAAATAAAGTGGAATACCTATCTAGCTAGCTTTCCCGGTGATGTGTGAACCTTTGCAAAACTCAGCAAACATGTCAGAATACCGAATCAGGGTGCAATCGAGAATTACACCACAAAAGAAACCAGAACAGCAGTAGGGTCAGATAAACAATGCATGGCTATGATAAAAACATGACAGGTGGGCAAAAGTCAGAACAGAAAAGTCGGCTGCTGTCGCGTTCGCTCCTGCTTCGCCTAGCGAAGTCTTAGCGAACACTAGTTGCATGCTCGCTTAGCGATGTGCTAGCGAGCGGCTGCGGATTCCGGTTTTAATAACGATATAATGGCAGCAAGCTTCACACCTTATAGCATTCATTACAGAGATTATGTGGTTAGACATTCAGATGTTCATGCATACTTAAATTCATATGTAAAACTTAAGATAGTTTCATAAATTCAATCATGATACCATGTGCAAATTAAGAACATAAGGTAGTAATAGCAATGCCAACCTGTTTGTAATCGAATTGTAACCTTGAATTGGCCGATCGGATCGAATTGAGCGGAAGTGACCTTGCTGCCGCCGGCTTTTCCTTCAGGGTTTGTCTCCAGTGAGTATCAGGGTTTGCTTGCCAGGGCTTTCCTTTTCTCCGTTTTCGTTCCCCCCTTTTTCTGACTGGAGTTGTGGTATTTATAATGCCTTTTTTCATGACCTAATGGGCTCAGAGTGAAGCCTAGAATTTTCTGTTATCTGTCAGCTTCGCTAGGCGAGCGTGTAGCGAACGTTCGCTAGGCGAGCGTGCAGCGAACGTTCGTTAGGCGAAGGATTTGCTCGCATAGCGAGCAGGCCAGTTTGGGCCATTTTCTGGATTGGGCCACTCGTGAGCTGGGCTTTTGTTCCTTTAAGATCAGTGTCATAAAAATGAGTCGGAGTGCCCTGAAAAATGTCTTGAAATATTAATGGGTAAATTTTGGGGTATGACAGCTGCCCCTGTTCAATATTCTTGAACCGAGAGAGTCAGAATGGTATGTACGCCATTCGTGGTCTGGAGGTGGAAGATTATTGAACACTTAGGATGCCCCAAAAATTTGCACTTGTCAATTAGTTAGTCTTGATGGAGATGGGTTTAAAGATGCCATCTAGGAAGTTTGATGATGAGAGCTTCAGAGTACGTCGTACGTTAGAAGATGTCTGAAGTCATGGGTGTCACTGGGTCATACGCTAGACCGTATAGCGAGTCATTCATTAGGCCGTCGACTTCACTGGGGAGTTAGAATGGGTCATACGCCGCTGGGGATAACAGATCAGAATGGATCATACGCTAGATCGTATCTGAGTTGCAGAATGGGCCGTCTGTTAGGCTGTATCTGACGAAAAGTAGTCGTACGCTAGACTACACCTCGGGATGTACCGTACGCTAGGTAGTATCTGAGGAATGAAGATCCGAATGGGTCGTACGCTAGACCGTATTGTTGGAGGAGTAATATGTTGTGCTGAATCAAAATGAGATAAGAATCCGAATGAGTCATACACTGCTGGGGATAAAGGATCAGAATGGATCGTACGCTAGATCGTATCTGAGTTGCGGAACGAGCCGTCCGTTGGGCTGTACCTGATGATGAAGGGGGTAGTCATACGCCAGACTACACTTCAGAATGTACCGTACGCTAGGTAGCATTTGAGGCCTTGAAGGTCCAAATGGGTCGTATGCTAGACCGTATTGGAGTTGTTGAAGGTCGGAATGGATCGTACGTTAGATCGCATCTGAGTTGAAACAGTCATATGTTGAGCTGAATCAGAATGAACCGTACGCTAGGCTATATCTGATAGTATTTGTATATGTTGTATTTGCAATAAATGTCTGGGGTGGGTTTATAGATGCCATCGTTAGGAGGATGTCAGAATGAATGTTGACATGGAGTATATCTGAAAGATGTAGTTGAATCCTGAACGTAATTGATGAGGATGTCCGTCTGAATGGACCTTTGTTTTGACTGTATCAGGGGAATAATTAACCTAAAAAATAAAGTTAGCTTCATGCCATGTCATGATGCATGAGATGTTTTATGCTTTCGAAAATAACTGCGAACGATGTATGCATGCGTATGCTGTGAAATGATGTAATGAATGAATTATGCATCTGAAAAGTTCTTCCAGAGGACTCTACTGGGGAAAACAAATCTCAATCTTCTGGTTGGGAGATACTGGTATCGATGACCCTTTCTTAGCCGGAGATGCTTGATTTCTGTCTGATGGTAGAAATGTTCAACAGAAGCCTGGCTGGGGGTGGAAGAGATGACCCATTTGTCTAGTAATGCCACTCTCTTCTGGGAATGACTGGCTTTGCTGGGGGATAGGATTAGCAACGGATTCATTGGAAAGCATGGTTAGACCTTTTCCTCGATCCTGAAGTCTTGTAGTGATTGCTATTTCTATTTTAGGCATGCAATTTTTTTTGTAAACCTTGATCATATTCAAATGCATAAATCAATTCAAATTAAATCAATGGACGTTTACGCAAACAAAACAGAAAAGTAAAAACGAAATCATCTTTTTGGAAACAAAATTATATTGATTTGAAAGAGGGCTTATAAACAGGCAATTTGTGTACAAGGAGACAGAAATCCTAGTAAGAGGAAATTGTCAGGCAAACAAAGAGAAAGCTATGCAGAAAAAGTCCTATCGATTCTAATTCCACTACTGTCATTATGTCTTCAAGCATCTCATTGTAACACCTCAAAATTTGCCCTCTTCTCTTGGGACTAGTTTAACATATTGCATATCATTTTTAGATCATTAGGCATTGCATGTTGCATATCATGTGGTCACATTGTGCAAGCCATTCTCACAAGTCTTGGTCAGAAGATAAGAGGTCATGTGCAAGCAAGGGTTTCATTGGACTGGTCATTAATCGTCTGAGGATGTGGAGGTCCAAATTAGGGTTTTTTGATTCTCAAGGAGATTGAGCTACATCTTGTTTGAAGTGATACATCATCATCATCATGGTTTGTCATCATCAAGTGTTGAAGCATATTCCTTGAGATTAGGGTTTTGACCACTGGTCAACCCTAATCAGGTGCATTGGGCCAATCAGGGCATAGCAAGGAGATGGGGTTTATGATGGCTATGGGGATCATCATGTGGTTTTATTGAGCTTATTGAGGCTAGAGTTTCACCCTTGAGCCCTTTCATCAGAAGATTGGGGCTCAGATTGATCAATGCATTGCCAAATTCATCTATCAGTTGAAAAAGTCAACTGTGGTCAATTGTGCTTGATTTTATGAATTTGGAGATGGGAGAGAGTTGGATATACTTCATTCATGTTGGAACAAGTGTTATTTGACATGTCAAAGCTTAAGAATGGAGAAAATAAAGTCAGGACAAAAATTGCCAAAAATAGAAAGTGACTTGTAATAGAAGTTTCCAAAAATGGAAAGTTTTTGACCACAAAATTACATGTCCAAGAAAGCTTCAAATGAAAATTTGTTCAACATGAAAGTTGTAGATCTTGCTCTCACCTTTCCAAAAAGTCCAAGAACTTGAAATTCCCATGTATGGTTGGCAAGTTATGGTCCATTCATTTTCCAAAATGACCCATAATCAAAGTGGCATAACTTTCACATGGAGTGTCCAAATTGAGTGATCTTTTTATGTGCAAACTCTATTTGACATGTACTTTCATGGTGAATAATTGGAATTCATCAAAAATGGTCAATGCAAAAGGTCATTTTTCAAGTGTACAATTAAAAATCCAAGGGCAAAATGGTCCAACTTGAGAAATAATTGGAATTTTGGCATGGGAGTTTTTGCAACACCTCACATATGCCAATTAGAGATGGTTTCAACTGTCATAACATTTCAAGGTCCAATATTTGGCTAGGTCACTTTTGAACTTCACTTGAAAATGCATTTTTTTGGCATAGCATATGGAAAATGAGAATTACAAAGCCAATCAACATGGAACCAAAGCCAACACATCACAAATGATAATTGGAAGATGTCTGTGAAGGTGAGAAAAACAAGAAAGGGGGGGTTTGAATTGTTTGAAAAATAAGCGCTTTTGCAAAATGAAATCACACAAAGATTTTATACTGGTTCGCTTATAACACAAAGCTACTCCAGTCCACCCGGCCAAGGTGATTTCGCCTTCAACAAGGACTTAATCCACTAATCTTGAAAGATTACAAACAACCCCTAAGAGAGAAGAAAATCTCTTAGTCCTCTCAAGTCTACAGACTACAAAGAGTCACTTGAGGAAATCAAATAAAAAATAAGATACAAGATGTGTAATCTAGAGTGCTTCTAAGAAAGCAAATATTACAAACTTAAGAACAAATTTTTCACTTGATAAGCAAAAGCTTAGTGAAAATCTTTGAAGAACAAAGATGTTTTTCTTGAGCGTGATATGATTTCAGTATAGTTTTGGCTAGTGATATCTTCGTATGTACTGAATGAGATTTCTTCTCTATTTATAGGAGTTGAAGTAGAGTTGAAGTAGCGTTGAATCTGTTGGATATTGAGATGTAGTTACGCCATTCCATTAATAGCTTCTGCAGTAGACTTTTTCATCTTAGAAGTGACTACTTACCACAATTAGTATCTTCTCTCTTGGAAGTGGAGATTAACGTCTCTTTCTAATTGAGGAAATCCATTTGCAGAACTTTAACTTGGCTTAAACGTTACTTCATCATGATTAACAATTCTGATTAGAGTCTTTGTGTATCTGGAGAAACTTGCTTCTGATGTTGCTGATAACTTCCAGAGTTTACAGAAGACATTCGTTCAGAGTCAGAACTTCTAGACTTTACTTCATGTTCAGATGCTTCTGATACTTTGTAGTTTTGTCCAGAGTCAGAGCTTCTTGAAACGAGATTTCACTTTAGATGCTTCTGATACTTGAGATTTTGCATCTGATCTTGTTTTGCATCTGATGACATCATCAGATTTATTTCTTCTTTCTTTAGAACCCTGCACACTTAGAAACTTTTCGTTAGGGTACCACTTTTGGTTTCATCCTTTGTTATCATCAAAATCATGGAATCTATTGTAGAACTATTTTTGTTCTTACAATCTCCCCCTTTTTGATGATGACAAAACAAATAAAATTATCAGATGAAACATGAAAAATATTAGATCAGATAGACAAAAGCTCCCCCTGAGTTAGCGCTAGGGAGTTCAGAAGTTCTTACCAGAGCTTTTCCAAGTAATTAGGTTTCTGAAAACTTTCTGCAATTTCTTATTTTAATGTTAGAATTATTTAATCAGAGCTATTTATATCAGAACTAATTCTAAAATTGTTGCAGAATGCTTAAGGTTTTTAGACATAGTTTTCATCAGAGCTATTTAATAATTTCTCCCCCTTTTTGGCATAATCAAAAAGGCATAAAAAAATAATAGAGAGAAAAACACTTCATTAAAAAAGCACAAAGGCAAATAGCAGTCAAAAACAACAGATTCAAAGAAATATCAGAGCTAACAAAGAAAAGACAGAAGCAAAAAACACTAGGCAGACAAAAGAAATCCTAAGTGCCTAAGGGTTTGGAGGAGGAGGAAGTCTCTGTAGTAGCATGGCAAACATATTCTGGAGGTTTTCATTCAGAGCGTCTTGTTTGTCCATCCTTGCCCGGAGCTCACTCTGATCTTGCTTGATCTCTTTCTGATCTTGCTTGATTTCCTTCAGAGTGTTAAGAATCAGAGGGATCGCAGAGGAAGACTCCCCCTGAATCAGAGCCTGCTGAGTTTCAGCTTCAGCAGCAGCTTGGGCTTCTGCATCTGCCTTAGCCTTGGCTTCAGCTTCCTGAATTCTCAGAAGTTCTGCTTCCTTTGCCAGGCGTTCTTCTTCCAACCTCTTAGCTTCTTCTTCAGCTTCCTTAGCCAATCTTTCTTCTTCTAATCTCTTGGCCTCAGCTTCCCTAGCCAGTCTCTCTTCCTCTAATCTTTTGGCCTCAGCTTCTCTAGCCAATCTCTCTTGGAGTCTTTCCTCAGAGTCTCTGATGTAGCCATTTCTGACTTGTTCAGAGATACTCTTCAGCCTATAAGACTCAGAGGTCATCCAACTAATAACTCTGTTCCAGTGTGTCCTAACAGATTTAGGATCATCACTGATTTCAGAATTTTTAGCCAGAGACTTGATCTTCTGGACTGAGGATTCTGCAACCTGTATAATGGCCTCCTCAAGGGTAGGTATGATAATTTTAGGTTCAGGTTCAGGTGAATGAGGTGGAGAGTTTTGAGGGCTGAGATTTAGAGGTTGAGGTTCAGTTTCTGGTTCTGGCTGGGGTTCAGATTCTGCTTCTGGTTGAAGTTCAGAATCTGGGTCTGGTTGAAGACTGGGGGATGAAGCATAGAGTGGGTTTACATCTAATGGGTCAGAGTCTGGGCTAGGTACAGCGGGAATTAATGGTGGAGTGATATAAGGTTCAGATGGGCGAATTACAGATGGTTGAGTTTCAGAGGGTGTGGTGGTTGTTTGTGGTGGAAGGGAAGTTTGAGTTTCAGAGGTAATGGTGGGTGTTTGTTGTGGAATAGAAGTTCGGAGGGGAGAGGTTACTTCAGTTTGTGTTTGAGTTTGTGGGGCGAAGTTTTTAGCATAAATTTCAGCTATTGTTGGGGAGTTTGGGTCAGAGTGTTCTTGATCAGAGGACTCATGATCAGAGAACTCTTGGTCAGAAGAAGGTGAAAGGTAAGGGGGTGATTCATAATCAGAGGATGATGAAGAACTGTGGTGATATAGTTGATTTGGGTCAGAGGTTGTTGTAAAAGTACGGGCAATTTTTAGAACAGGTGGAGGTTGAGAGGTTCTGATGGTAGAAGGTGGTATTTCAGCGGTGGTGTATATTGGTTGAGAGGAGAGAGGGTTAGAGGAAGCCATTACAGATTCAGAAGAGACAGGAGGAATGGACTTACCAGAGGAGACATTCAGAGGTGCTGAAGCTTTGGTGCCAGAGGTTTCTCCAATTCTGGCTTTCTTTGCCTTCCTTGCTTCATCAGCTATCTTCTTCTCTGAAAGGCCTCTTTTGTATCTGACCAGATCTTCTACAGAGTCCAGACAGTCTTCTAGGCGAAAATCAGAAATGTCAATGCCTTCATCCAGACGATCCTGAAGGTAGATGGCAATGGCATCTCTGGGTTCATTTTTGAAGAACCTTTCAAGGCCATGAGGCATCTTCCTCTGATCCTTCAGAGCTTCCCAGGTTACATTCATAGTGGGCTTGACTCTGATGTCCTTGATGATTCCCATACTCCTCAGATTTTTGGCATTCAGAGGCTTTCCAACGTCAATTGCCAGATCATCCATGCATCTGGTCTTCTCCAGAGCATCTACCAGCCCATGCTCAATGAAGATGTCAGAGAGCAATCTTCCCAGAGGAATGTAGGATCTGGGCTTCATATTGTTCCTTGTTTCTCTGACTGAATCCCTCAGATATCTGAAGAGAAGAACAGGGAGGTTGATTGGAATACCCTTCTGAATACAGTAGAGGATGCACTTCTGATCAGCATTAATATAATCTGAGGAGTTGGAGGCTGGACGGTGATGGATTGTTCCCAGAATAATCTTCAGCCAAACTCGGAGGTTCTGATGAAGCTCCTTGTTCTTAGATGGGTTTCCTTCAACGTTTGCTTTGAAGATAGTAGGGTTAATGACTTCTGTGATGCGCTTGGACCTTGGAGGAATGTTGTAGATCCTTTTACCTCCAGCCTTTTCCATATTCAGCAAAGAAGCAATAGACGCTTCTGTGATAATGATCTTCACTCCCAGAACAAAAGAAACGATGAACTCATCATCAGCGTCTGCACATCTCCAGAATTCTTTCACCAGAAGAGGATAGATTGGACCATACAATCTGTTGAAGTAGGTTTCCCAACCTTGCTTGCGAAGATCTTCAGTTAAATCAACGCCATTTCTTTTCAAATTCTCAAAATCCACAAGCGATTCACACAGTACATCCAAACCTTCAAAGGGAGTAGAAAGATGAATGTGTTGTTCACGTTCCAAAATGTGAGGTTCTTTGTAAACTGGGGTTGTGGTAACATCTACAACCATGGGTGTTTGAGTGTTTGAGGTTTGGGGGTTAGAAGCAGCTTCCATTTGTTGGGAGAAGTTAAAAAACTGCTTGTTCTTGAGGATTCATGATGAAGATTGATTGATGAAGAAGATGAAGAACTGAGAAGGTTGCAGAGAAAACTTCGAGAGAGGGTTTAGGGTTTAAGAGTGAGTGAGAGTGATAAGTGTGTGAAATGTGAGAAAAGTGTTTATATACTAAGGGTAAAAACACATGCAAAACGACACACATACCAGCGTTAGCACAAAAACCAAAATGGCACGTTTGGGGGAAAAATGATTACAGCTCATTAATGAATGTCTAATCCCAACAGTAAGCACACTGCTCAAGGAGATTTTCAAACGTTCTGACCTTTGATTTCTTTTGACAGCTGTCTAGAAGTTCTAGGGTTAGACGCATGTTCCCCACGTGTTGATGTTTCTGATCTTCAAGAATACCAAAGGATTTCTGAAGATTTCTAACTCAGATATCTTCTTAACTTGGTAGAAGTATCAGAGTCAGAGGCAGAAGTATATTTGTTTTTATCAGAGTCTCATTTTACATGTTCAGAGCCAAATTTTACTCAGGACAATTTTAATGTTCAGATTTTCTAAGATGAAACGAAATCTATCTTCAGCTAGAGGCTTAGTAAAGATATCTGCCCATTGATGTTCTGTATCAATGAACTTCAGCGTTACTATCCCTTTCTGAACATAGTCTCTAATAAAATGATGTTTAATTTCTATGTGTTTGGCTCTGGAATGTAGAATGGGATTCTTACTTAAACAAATAGCAGCAGTATTATCACAAAGGATAGGAATGTTACTCTCAAAGATTTGTAGATCTTCTAGCTGATGTTTCATCCAGAGCATCTGAGTTGTGCACAGTGATGCTGAGATATATTCTGCTTCTGCAGTTGATAGAGCGATAGTTGACTGTCTTTTGCTAGCCCAGGAGATTAAGTTGTTTCCCAGAAGCTGGCAATTTCCAGATGTACTTTTTCGTTCTATTCTATCTCCTGCATAATCTGCATCACAATAACCAGAAAGCCTATACTCTGATGTTTTCTCATACATCAGGCCCAGGTTAGGGTTCCTTTCAGATACTTAAGAATTCTCTTAACAGCTGTTAAATGAGATTCTCTAGGATCTGATTGGAATCTGGCACAAAGACAAACGCTGAAGAGAATATCAGGACGAGTAGCAGTCAGATAGAGAAGAGAGCCTATCATACCTCGATAGAGCTTCTGACAAACCTTGTTGCTTACCTCTTCCTTCTCCAGAATGCAAGTTGGATGCATGGGAGTCTTTGCAGAATTGCATTCAGACATATCAAACTTCTTTAGAACGTCTTTAATGTACTTGCTTTGATGAATGTACGTGACTTCTGGAGTTTGATTGATTTGAATTCCCAGAAAGAACTTTAGTTCTTGCATTAGACTCATTTCAAATTCTGCCTGCATTAACTTAGAAAATTCTTGGCAAACAGAGATATTAGCAGAACCAAAATAATGTCATCAACATAAATCTGGCATATCATGAGATCATTTTTATGATTTTTACAGAAGAGTGTAGAATCAACTTTCCCTCTGATAAAATTTTGTTCCAGAAGAAAATTACTTAAGCGTTCATACCAAGCTCTGGGAGCTTGTTTAAGTCCATATAAGGATTTCTTAAGTTTGAAAACATGTTCTGGAAAATTTGAGTTTTCAAAACCAGGAGGTTGATTTACATACACTTCTTCTGAAATATAACCATTTAGAAATGCACTCTTGACATCCATTTGGTATAATTTTATAGAGTGATTAATAGCGAATGATACAAGAAGACGAATAGACTCTAACCTTGCGACTGGAGCAAAAGTTTCATTATAATCAATACCTTCTTGTTGACTATAACCTTGAGCTACCAGTCGTGCTTTGTTTCTGACAACTTCTCCTTTCTCGTTCAGTTTGTTTCTGAAAACCCATCTGGTTCCAATGACATGAGTGCCTCTGGGTTTAGGAACAAGATCCCAGACATCATTCTTGGAGAATTGATCTAACTCTTCTTGCATAGCTGCCACCCAATCATTATCTTGAAGAGCTTCATCACAGGACGTAGGCTCAATCAGAGACACTAGTCCCAGAGGAATATCTTCAGAAGTTCTGAAGGTAGATCTGGTTCTAACAGGTTCATCTTTGTTTCCCAGAATCAAATCTTCAGATACGTTGCTACGACTCTTGACTTTCTTGGAATTTCTGGAGATTTAATTTCTTCAGAGTCTGGAGTGACAGTTGCTTCTGGAGTTTTCTCAGATTCTACCAGAGTGATCTCTAAATCTGCAAACTTTTCAACTAGCTTTGACTTTTCAGGGTCAAGCTTATCATCAAATCTAACATGAATTGATTCCTCCACAATTTTGGTTTCTGTGTTGTATACTCTGTAGCCTTTAGAGCGTTCTGAGTATCCTAACATAATACCTTTCTGTGCTTTGGAATCAAACTTGTTCAGATGTTCTTTAGTATTTAATATAAAGCAAATGCATCCAAAAGGATGAAAATATGAAATGTTGGGTTTTCTTCCCTTACACAGTTCATAGGGAGTCTTATCCAGAATAGGTCTAATAGAGATTCTGTTCTGAATATAACACGCTGTATTTACAGCTTCTGCCCAAAAATGCTTTGCTACATTTGTTTCATTGATCATGGTTCTGGCCATTTCTTGGAGTGTCCTATTCTTCCTCTCTACAACTCCATTTTGTTGTGGAGTTCTAGGGCAGGAGAAATCATGGGATATTCCATTAGAATCAAATAGTTCTTCAAAATCTTTATTTTCAAATTCTCCACCATGATCACTTCTGACTCTAACAATTTTAGAGTCAAATTCTTTTTGCACTTTAGAACAGAAACTGGTGAATACAGAGTGAGACTCACTCTTGTGCCTTAGGAATTTTACCCATGTCCAGCGGCTGTAATCATCAACGATTACTAGTCCATACTTCTTTCCATTGACTGGTGCTGTTTTCACAGGACCAAATAAGTCAATGTGAAGAAGCTCCAGAGGCTTGGAGGTAGAAACAACATTTTTCTTTTTAAAAGATGTTTTTGAAAACTTTCCTTTCTGACAAGCTTCACACAGAGCATCTGAAGAAAACTTCAGTTTAGGTAAGCCTCTGACTAACTCAAGTTTAGTTAGCTGAGAAAGTTTCCTCATGCTAATGTGGCCTAAGCGTCTATGCCATACCCATTGCTCTTCGTGAACTGACATTAAACATTTAACATTTTGATCTTTTAAATCAGAAAGATTTATTTTATAAATGTTGTTTTTCCTCTTGCCTGTGAAAAGGACAGAGCCATCGTTCTGATTAATGGCTTTACACGTTTTTTGATTAAAGATTACATCATAACCGTTATCACTTAATTGACTTATGGATAACAAGTTATGCATTAATCCTTCTACATAAAGAACATCAGATATAGAGGGAAGAGTACCATTACCAATAGTTCCGGAGCCTCTGATCCTTCCTTTCTGATCTCCTCCGAAGCCTACAAAGCCAGCGTCTTTAAGTTCCAGGCTTTGGAACATAGACTTTCTTCCCGTCATATGTCGCGAGCATCCAGAGTCCAGGTACCATGACTGGTGTCTGAACTTTGCTGCATAGGATATCTGCAACATAGATAATCTTATCTTTCGGTACCCAGAATCTCTTGGGTCCTTTCAGATTAGTTTTCCCAGAGTTTCTTACAACTTTGGGTCTTCTAGCATTTTTAAATTTGTGTTCTTGTGTGTGTGTATAGTGGTATGAAAAAGGTGATTTAATTTGGTTACTGGTAGAAGTTTTATCAGAATCAGAATCATACCCAATTCCCCTTTTATTATTCTGACCTACTCCATAAATCATGGATGCCATAATACTCCTATTTATCCCATTCTTCAGAAATTGTTGAAAGGCTTCTTCATATTTATAAATAATTTCATTTGAAGTTTGTGGTGCTTGAGACAACACTTCTTCTAATTTTAAGCTTTTTGTTTTAGCTCCATCTCTTTCTAACGTTAAAGATTTGATTGTATCTTCATGTGCTAGAATTGTTGTCTCAAGTTCACTACATTCTTCAGATTTTGCTTTAAGAAGGCCTTTAATGCTTTTAACTTTTTGTTTTAATTTCTGAAGAGAGGTAAGAGTTTCTGATAAACATGATTCTAAGTCAGATCTAGAAAGTTCAGAAAATACCTCTTCAGATTCTTCATCTGAGCTGCTGGATGTGGTGGCCATAAATGCTACGTTGGCTTGTTCATCAGAGTCAGATTCTGATGATCCTGATTCACTATCGTCCCAGGTGGCCATTAATCCTTTCTTTGTTCTGAAGGCATTTTTCTTGAAGCTTTCTTTCTTAGAGTTATCTTTCTTCAGCTTGGGGCATTCATTTCTATAATGACCTGTTTCTTTACATTCAAAACAGGTAATATCTTTATTAGGTTTACCTTTTGAAGTTGACTCTGATCTATCCCCTCTGGGTCTTGATCTTCTGAAGTTGTTGTTGTTCCTTCTTTTCCAGAGTTGCTTAACTCTTCTGGTTAGTAAGGACAGTTCTTCTTCATCATCAGAGTCTTCAGGTTCAGAGTCGTCAGTATCTGCAGTTTCTGCCTGGAGAGCTTTGGTTCTGTCTGACTTCCGTCTTTCAGATCTGGACTTCAGCGCCACTGACTTGTTTCTTTTCTGAGGCTCATCCTCCTCTAGTTCTATCTCATGACTTCTGAGAGAGCTAACAAGTTCTTCAAGGCTGATGTTGTTCAGATCCTTTGATAACTTCAGAGCAGTAACCATTGGTCTCCATTTCTTTGGCAGACTTCTGACAATCTTCTTAACATGATCTGCAGTCGTATATCCCTTGTCTAGCACTTTAAGACCTGCAATAAGAGTTTGGAATCTGGAAAACATAGCTTCTATAGCTTCGTCATCTTCCATCTTGAAGGCTTCATATTTCTGGATCAACGCCAGAGCCTTCGTCTCCTTGACTTGGGAGTTTCCTTCATGGGTCATCTTCAGAGAGTCAAGTATATCTTTAGCCGTCTCTCTGTTGGTGATCTTTTCGTATTCGTTGTAAGATATAGCATTTAGAAGTATTGTTCTGGCCTTGTGATGATTTTTGAACTCACGTTTCTGATCTTCTGACATTTTGCTTCTGGGAACTTCAGCTCCATTTAAGGTTGGAGGTTTGTATCCATCTGTGACAATGTCCCAGAGGTCAGCATCATAACCCAGAAAGAAACTTTCGATTCTATCTTTCCAGTAATCAAACTTTTCTCCATCAAAAACAGGAGGCTTGGCATTGTAAGAATCTTTCTCATTTGAGTGGGCCATTTGTTTTTCTCGCACTGGATCTCTCTACACGGTTAAGTGTTTGATTTGAAAATCAATAACAGAGCCGGAGCTCTGATACCAATTGAAGGTGAGAAAAACAAGAAAGGGGGGGTTTGAATTGTTTGAAAAATAAGCGCTTTTGCAAAATGAAATCACACAAAGATTTTATACTGGTTCGCTTATAACACAAAGCTACTCCAGTCCACCCGGCCAAGGTGATTTCGCCTTCAACAAGGACTTAATCCACTAATCTTGAAAGATTACAAACAACCCCTAAGAGAGAAGAAAATCTCTTAGTCCTCTCAAGTCTACAGACTACAAAGAGTCACTTGAGGAAATCAAAAAAAAATAAGATACAAGATGTGTAATCTAGAGTGCTTCTAAGAAAGTAAATATTACAAACTTAAGAACAAATTTTTCACTTGATAAGCAAAAGCTTAGTGAAAATCTTTGAAGAACAAAGATGTTTTTCTTGAGCGTGATATGATTTCAGTATAGTTTTGGCTAGTGATATCTTCGTATGTACTGAATGAGATTTCTTCTCTATTTATAGGAGTTGAAGTAGAGTTGAAGTAGCGTTGAATCTGTTGGATATTGAGATGTAGTTACGCCATTCCATTAATAGCTTCTGCAGTAGACTTTTTCATCTTAGAAGTGACTACTTACCACAATTAGTATCTTCTCTCTTGGAAGTGGAGATTAACGTCTCTTTCTAATTGAGGAAATCCATTTGCAGAACTTTAACTTGGCTTAAACGTTACTTCATCATGATTAACAATTCTGATTAGAGTCTTTGTGTATCTGGAGAAACTTGCTTCTGATGTTGCTGATAACTTCCAGAGTTTACAGAAGACATTCGTTCAGAGTCAGAACTTCTAGACTTTACTTCATGTTCAGATGCTTCTGATACTTTGTAGTTTTGTCCAGAGTCAGAGCTTCTTGAGACGAGATTTCACTTTAGATGCTTCTGATACTTGAGATTTTGCATCTGATCTTGTTTTGCATCTGATGACATCATCAGATTTATTTCTTCTTTCTTTAGAACCCTGCACACTTAGAAACTTTTCGTTAGGGTACCACTTTTGGTTTCATCCTTTGTTATCATCAAAATCATGGAATCTATTGTAGAACTATTTTTGTTCTTACAGTCTGAGCTGTCATACAGCTGTCATGAGCCCTTATGTGAAATACCAATTTTGCCCTTGCACTTGAAATTCCACATTATGCTAATTACATGTGTTTTGGCTAATTGGTGATTAATAAGGTGATTAAGCTGAAGTATTTAATCCTAATTGTAACTGAATTGCACACATAATCACAATCCTCAAAGATCCATAACAGAATTTCATCAAATTCTCTCAAACTCTCCAATTTTTCATCAAGCTTTTTTTCAAGATTACTTCATCAATTCTTCACCAATTCGAGTAATTCCTTTTGCTTTGTGCTCTATGGACATTGATCTTCAGCTGTTTTGATATGCCATTGCCTAAACCTTGCTGAACCACGACTGTGCAAAGGAAGCTCAACAATGGTGAATTGAGCATTCTCACTCCTGGAGCAATTTTGGATCGAGCTAGTTACTTCACTCAACTTCCTAAAGCTTCTTCTGCATCTGTTTTGGAAAATCAAGCGTGGAAACAAGCTGTTCAACAACTGCCATCACTTTGAGGTAAAATTTTGAATCTCATCATTTTGTGAATTTCCATATGCGTTTTGTAGAGCTTGCAACGTAGATTAACATGCTAGGTGTAGTTTTTGAAGTGATTAATGGATGAGTGAGATATCTTGATTTTTAGTTTGATGTTCAAAACCTAAATCGATCGATCCGTGAGATACAGTTAGAATTTGGTTAATTAGGTTACATATTCGTGATCCTTGTGTTCATACGGTTCCAATGGTTATAAACATGTTGATTTTGGTGAGAATTCGTTGTTCTTCATTTCTGGTAATTTTCTGGATTTTCTGGTGAAGAACATGAACAAGAGATGCGTTTGATCCGTTTCTATTTGCCTAGCCATTTGAAACTTATTTGGCGCCACTCCCAGCCAATAGGAACATTTCATTTCCGCGCTTAAAACGGCGTCGTTTTGGGGAACTTCCTCATATTTTCAAAATTGCCACTGGCGCTTTAATTAAATAATTATTTCTAATTTCTTTTTCATTTCATTTTCATTTTATTGCTAGAACTTAGAAAATTCCTATAGGATTCATTTTTCATCCAAATTGAGTGCAATTTTTTGCATTGTTCTCCTTTTAATGTGTAGAATTTAATGATATTTTTTGTGGATTTTTTGCATGTATAGAAAAATAATTGGCTTGGGGTTTGTGGAATGTGTCACATTTGTATATGTGTTGCCAAAACCTTCATGAAATACTCATACTTACAAAGAAATGAATGGAAATTTTTGTGCTTATTCTGGACATGCTGATGGTGATTTTCATGTAGAGTTTGTGAATTTTGGATACTTGGTTGATTAGATATGAATTTTTGGATTAAGGTGTGACAATTTGTGTCACACCAAGCTAGGTCAACTTTATGAATTTATTTGCATGACCTATGATTGTTGGATTGGATTGAAATTTTGCATGGATGATCGTTGATATGTCAAGATAACATGTGAATTTTTCTGGGATTTTTGGTTGCATTTTCAAATTGATTGATAATTTTCTTCTTTGTATGCTCATTTTGCAACCTTGTGTGATACATGTTGGCATATCTTCTGTGAAATTCTCATATGGTTTTGGATGAATGTGAAATTTGGTATGCTGGTTATAGACACATTGTAGGACATCATGCGTTTGGTCCCATTCATTTCTTAATTGTTTTCACTGTTTTATGAATTTTTGAAGTGAATGCTTGTGTTGATGCTATGAATTGGCTTGAATAATTGTGTCTGGATTTCTTGATTTTCATTGACCTACTTTCTTTTGTCCAATTGAGCTGAAAATTGACATGCTACTTGTTGATTGTGTCCTGTTTAGGTGTGAATTATTTGAGGATTTTTGGAATTGTTTTGGTATGCTTTTGAGTGAAATAGTTCTGTTTGGTCTTTTGGTGTTGCAAATTGTATGTTTGATGTTAAATTGTGCATGAATTGATATTGGTGAATGGTATAAGCATGGGACCAATTGCATTTGCTTTTGAATGGTTTTAATTTGATTTTGGATTGGTTTTGCTTGCTGTTTAGATTTTTTTTCTCCCTTTTGGACCCTAGGCTTGGCCTAGTGGTCTAGTTTCTCACATTTTGTTTGACTTTTCAGGTTAAAAGTGCAAAAGGCTTAAGAAGGAAATTGAAAAGTGAAAATTGAATTTGTTTGATGTTGTCCACTAATTTGACTTTGTTTTGTAGGTTGTGAAGCTTGAGCTTGGGCTTATAGCTTGCACTTACGTGCATTAACTTGTGTTGCTTTGTACAGATTAATTGATTAACCTTTGCTGTTTACTGTTTGTTTGTCTGAGTACTGATGATACTTGATTGATTTCAGGTACATTTAGTCGCTTACAGTTCTTTAAGAACTTGCTTGCTGCTGCTTGGTTTTTAAACCACTTGAGGTAGGACTTTTATTCTTCATGTAGTCTGGAAGACCCGGCCTGTTACTTGGCCAGGCAACTGTCTGAAGTCCTCCTTAAGAGGCGATGTTTGTGGTTGTTTGCATTTGTGCTCAAGCAGGTAAAGACCTCTATGAGGCAATTGGTGGATCAAAGGGATATGCAATCTATCCCCCACTATTCTGTTGAGTCGTCCCTCTGCTCACACGGCTGTGTGTTGATGCATTGGGACACAAACCCAAGATCTTGTGCTGTTGCACAATCGAGTCAGAGTCTTTGAGCGTAGAAGGGTCCCTCCATTCTGGACCCACGCTCCTTTGTCAGAAGCTCTCCCTGGTCAGGGATAAGAGCCGTGAAGTCTAATCTTCACTCACCTTTCATCTGCTTCACCTTAGCCCCGTAATGGCAAGGTTAAGAGCGAATACTACCCATGTACAGATGACTTGCTTCGGCAGTCAAACCCATTGTTTGAGCCTCACTTGATTGGCTATAGTGTGTGCTTTGTGAATATTTGTTTGCTCTGTTTGCTTGTATGCTTGTATGCTTGCTTTCTTCCTGGATAGGATTAGCTTGCAGTTGTGCAAGTAGGTAGAAACCTCAACGTAGGGCAATGATGCATGACAACACTAGGCTCGAGTACAGCTCCCTGGTAGTGTGTCTTCCCTTGGTTTCTGGCTAGATTTTCTTCCCCTTTGGGGGGAACTACATCGCCCTGATCCTCGTTCCAGACGAGGTATGTAGGCAGGAGACCGTGCGAGGTCTCTCTGGGCACTTTTTTTCTTTTTGTGTGTGTTTACTTGTTATCTTCTTGTGTGTGTTTGGTTCGGATGCCGATGTAAGTCCAGTGATTGGCTTTCGGGCTCCACGTTTGCCCTTTGGTGTGTGTTTTGGTTCGGATGCTGATATAAGTCCAATGATTGGCATTCAGGCTCCATGTTTGCCTGTGTTCGTGTTTTGCTTGTTTGGCGTGCGTGAGCCGAACTACGGCAGCTCTGATTCTCGTTCCAGACGAGATACGTAGGCATAGGATGCGACGTCCTATCGAGCTCTCTCCCCCTTAACCCCACCTGTGTTGTCTTCGGTGCGTGTGTGTGTGTGGTGTTTTAGCAACCTTTTCTTTTCTTAGAGCGTGGATCCCGTCGAGTACGACGGACGTGAGGGGTGCTAATACCTTCCCCTTGCGTAACCGACTCCCTTACCCTTTCTCTTTGGTCGCGAGACCATTTCCTTTCCAGGTTTCTCTGAGCGTTTCCTTTCCCTATCTTGGGATAAATAACGCGCAGTGGCGACTCTGTGTGTTTTTTTTTGTTTCAGCCCGCCGGTTGTTTTTCGCGGATGCGACAGCTGGCGACTCTGCTGGGGAATTTCTTATAGATGTTGACCTGTGCTGGTCCATCTTCCCTAAGCGAGTCCTTCCTAGCGTTTTAGGTTAGTTTAGGTTGTTTGTTTTGCTTTATTTATTGCATTTATTATTCTAACTGTGTATATATTTGCATAAATACTTGCATGCATCATACTATCATATTGCCGTCCTCTGTGCAGGTGGTTCCTCTGTTTGGGGTGGGTGTTCTGAGTGGGGCTAAAACCCAGGCCCGAGTATACACCTAGGATTAGCGTGGTCTCGCGTCGCTCACGTGTCGGTTGGGCATGATGTTGCGATGTGACATACCACAAGCCGGACGAGGTTCATCTGAGAAGTGCTCTTCCAGTGGGGTTTTCCACTTTGGTTGGGTTATCTCTTTTGAGCCGTTGACTCTGGTGACCGATCATTTCCCGGATCTTTGGTTTAGACGATCTTAAGGGAGCTACAATGGCACACCCGAAAGGGCAAACCCATTGAGTATCTCTGCCCGATTGTCGAGACTATTATCCGCCTTAGGATGACCTGATTAGAATTTACCTGTGAGGGGAGGGTGATTCTTTCAGATGCATGTTCAGATGGTGACTCAGGTGGTGACTTTTTGTTCCGTGGATCAGAGTCGTATTTATAAGTCGGATTTATGGCCATTTATTTCTGAGACGCCGGAATGCTGTCCGTGGTATTTATCAGTGGGGATCCGTTTATTTCAGGATTCCCCGGGCCGATTCAGATGGTTATGGGTATCTGTTCAGAGATTGTCAGATGATGATGATGATGTATCTTTTTCCCGTTTATTTCGGGATCCTTGAGTTGGATTTGTGGTTACATTTTCCTTCAGATGGTTGTGATCGGTTCAGAGGCCGTAACTCAGTGCAACAGATGATCGGAGGACTTGGAGGATGGCACAGTGCATGGCATTCATACATCATTCTCATTTTGCATTCATCTGCACTTAACCTATGTCTAGCCATATGGGGAGTATTATGGATTGAGATTCTGGTTGAGAGACATCATGAATTTCAAAATGTGGATGCCGGATTATTATCTGTCTCGATGAAACCAGGATCAAAAGACAGAAGCTTCCTCATATGGATAGACGTTGCATTCATGCATATTAACCTGTTTGCTGTTTTGCAGGAATCATTGCTCGTGCTCGTAGAACTGTACCTTTGCACTCAACACGTCCTCACAGATACTTCACTAGACGCAATACTCCAAGACTGATGGATCTCCCGAACACAGATATCCTCGAGCTGAAGGACAAGATGACTGAGCTGATCAACATTATGCAAGGTTTTGCAGTTGGTCAGAAGGCTCTAGCTGACAAAGTTGAGAAGCTCGAGCGGGCTTCCGCAACAAACAGTGGGGTTAATCTGGATGGTGTCTCCAACCAGGGGCTCGGTGGATCCAAGGACGGTGAAAAAAGAGCAACTGTAGGTATGGTGAACAATGCTGGTGGATTTGGTGCTGCTACTGGTGGTGGGCCCGGTCTGGGGCATAATCTGAAGGATAGCCTGTTTCCTCCGTTATTTGGGGTCGATGATGACAGAGAGGAGGACAGAGAGGCTGATCAGTTCTCGATGCATAATGAACCGTTTGGTCCGTACAGTGCTCCGCCACAGAACAAGGAGATTCAGCTGCTGGCTGACAAGATCAGGGCTCTGGAAAGTCATGCCACTCCCGGTGTGGTAAACATGTCAAACATGGGGCTAGTCGAGGGGATTGTGATCCCACAGAAGTTTAAGGCGCCCTCATTTGACAAATATAATGGAAGTTCCTGCCCGGAGACTCACCTTCAAGCCTTTGTCCGCAAGATCTCTGCATACACTACAGATCAAAAGCTTTGGATGTACTTCTTCCAGGACAGCCTGTCCGGAGGTTCCCTGGAATGGTATACCAAGTTGAAATCCTCGGACATTAAGAACTGGCAGGATCTTGGGGACACGTTCTTCAAGCAATATCAGTTCAATGCTGACATGGCTCCGAGCCGTACCCAGCTGCAGGGTATGTCTCAGAAGAACAATGAAGGGTTTAAGGAGTATGCTCAGCGGTGGAGGGAATTGGCTGCAAGAGTGCAACCTCCTCTTGTTGATAGGGAAATGTCGGATCTGTTCATGGGGACCCTGCAGGGGGCCTTTGCTGAGAGGATGGTCGGATGCCCTGTTACGAATTTCGCTGACATTGTGGTGGCCGGTGAACGGATAGAAAGTTGGCTGAAATTGGGGAAAATTCAGGGTACTGCTTCTGCTTCTTCTTCAGGGTCAAAGAAACCATTCGGTAATGGTGGGCAGAGGAAGAAAGAAGGGGATACCAGTGCTGTGTACTCACAACGAGGACCCAGTAGGGACCGTTACTTCCAGCACAATGCTGCAGTAACCATTCCTGCTGAGTCTCAGCCTGCACAACAACAGCAGCAACCGCAACAGCAGCGTCAGCCATTCCAGCAGAGGCCTCAGAGGGCTGGATATCAAGTCAGGGGGAGGATGAATGATCGGCATTTTGACAGGCCGCCTGTGACATACTCTTGCCTATTGAAGAAGTTGAAGGATCTGGGGCTGGTACAGTTGAGGACTTTGGCACCTTTGAGACCTGATCAAAGGCCAGCCAATTTCGATGAGAATGTCAAGTGTGAATTCCATTCGGGTGCTCCCGGGCACAGTGTAGAGGACTGCAAAGCTTTTAAGCACGTAGTCCAAGACCTGGTGGATTCTAAAGCAATCAACTTTGCTCCATCTCCCAACGTGAATGCCAATCCCATGCCGGCACATGGTCAGGCGATGGTGAGTGCAATTGCTGAGGATTCAGATCGTGTCTGTGCGGTGGGGGAATAGACTGATAGCGACTGTGAACTGGGGTCGTGGATAAAGCCGTGCGTACCAGGAAGCTGGAAGGCTTAGAAAGATCATCACTGACACTCGTCCGGAAGAGTAATATTTCTTGTTTTCAGTTTTATCTGCATGAAAGCCATACGTGTTGCCCGACACGTGATGGTTCATTGTAAGGGCCACCTCATGTTCATATTTTGCAACATTTCTGCATCATCAATAAATGGATGTTTTTCAGTCAAAAAGCGGTGTTCCCTGTTTTTCATTTATTTTTGCAGTTTAAAAAAAAAACAAATAAAAATGGCAATGTTTGTTTTCATTTTTCTTCTTTTTGATTTGTCTCGTTCCGACTTCGAAAAAGTAATTCTCCGGATCTCGTTGATAACAATTTGGTTACACCTCATATGACTTCGACAATCCGATCTATCATGCCGAAGAAGAAGACGAAGAAGATTGTGATCTGCTGGAATTAGCCAGGTTGTTGAAACAAGAGGAGAAGGTGATTCAGCCGCTTGAGGAGCGAGTTGAGATTGTTATTCCAAGCGCCACCCAGGTCAGGAAGGAAATGGAAATTGGGGCCGCTTCAGAGGCGAGTTGAAGGCAGAATGGTAGCCCTGTTGAAAGAGCATTTGGATACCTTCATCTGGTCATGTCAGGATATGTCAGGGTCGGATACCGATGTCGTTGTGCACAAGCTGCCATGGAGAGAAGATTGCCCTCTAAAGAAGCAGAACGCCAGTGCCTGTATTAGAGAGCCATGGTGACTTTGTTTCATGATATGATTCATCATGAAGTTGAGTGCTATGCTATGACATGATAGCAAAGTCCCCCAAACAGAAGAGGGGCATCTGGCAGATCTGGCCAAGTCGTTTGACTGGTTGAGACAATTCAAACTGAGGTTGAATTCAGACAAGTGCACTATCAGAGTGCGGTCCGGTAAGCTGTTGGGGTTCATTGTAAAGAGGGGAATCAAGGTTGATCCTGCTTAAAAAAAACAAAAAAATGCCTGAACCGAGAATGGAAAAAGAGGTTCGTGGTCTCCTAGGTAGATTGAACTACATGTCATGGTTCACATCTCACCTAACAGCCACGTGGGAACCTATTCAAGTCAGTGAAAAAGAAATCGAACGGTCAGGTGGAATAATGATTGCCAAGGGGCATTGAAAGATAAAAGAAAAGTTGCAGGAACCTCTGATTCCGATGTCTCCTATGGAAGGAGCAATGGTCAAATTTTGTACTTGACAAGCCTTCGAGGGGTCTACGAGGTGAAGTGGGTCAGCATGACGAGTCTTGTCGAAAAGAGCATGCAATTTACCTTAGCAAAAAGTTTACCGACTGTGAAACAATACATTCACTGTTCGAGAAAACTTGATGTACTTTGGCATAGGCTGCTCGCCGACTGAGACAGTATATGTTGGTTCCTACCACTTTGTGGATTTCGAGATGGATCTGATTAGGTAGACTTCTGAAAGAGCCAGCAATGACCGGACGGGTTGCGAAAGGGCCAATGATTTTGATTGAATATGATATTCGATATATCTCTTAGAAAGCAATCAAGGGGAGTGTATTGTCTGATTACATCACCCAGCAACTCGTGGAGGATTATCAACCGATGAGGTTTGAGTTCCCTGATGAGGATATCTCGAGGTGCTCTAATCGAAAGATTGAGAGTAACCGATCCCGGAGGAGGGGCCTGACCCTGAATCCGAACGGATTCTGATGTCTGATGGGGAGGTTAAGGTGAATAAGCTTTTGTTGCCCGGGTAACGTTTGAATGCACCGACAGTGTGATTGTGCAGAAAATGGTGGTAACCTATAAAGATTGGCATGAGATGTTGCCGTTTGCGTTGCATGGGTATCGAACGTCGGTGCGTACATCTACTGGGGAAACTCCGTTCTCATTGGTATATGGAATGGAAGCTGTGCTACCAGTTGAGGTTCAAATCCCCTCTTTGAGAGTCCTGATGGATGTAAAATTGCAAGAGGCGGAATGGGTAAGGACTCGGTACGAAGAGTTGAGCCTGATAGAGGAAAAGAGGCTAGCAGCCATCTGTCGTGGGCAGTTGTACCAGCAAAGGATGAAGCGTGCTTTTGACAAGAAGGTACGACCTCGGGTGTATCACGTAGGTGATATGGTGCTGAAAAGGATCCTTCCTCCTCAAAACGATCGAAGGGGCAAATGGACACCAATTATGAAGGTCCGTTCGTGGTCAAGAAGGTTTTCTCTGGTGGAGCCTTGTTGCTAACGACCATGGATGGCGAGGATTTTCCATCCCCTGTGAATGCGGACGCAGTTAAAAAATACTTCGTATAAAGAGACCCGCTGGACGAAAAGAATAAAATAGTCCAGGCAAAAATGGGCATCCCGGCGAACCAAAAACAGAAAGAAAGGTTCGGGCAAAAATTAGGGATAAAAATGAAAAATGTACACCCGGCAAGTCGAAAACCTGAAAAGGCGACTTGGGCAAAAAAGGGTATCCTGGTGGATTGAAAACCCGAAAGGGCGGTCCAGGCAAAAGAGGGATTGAAACGAGCGACTGCGTCTAGCATGATCGTTTGCGCTTTGGTTAAAGCATCATGGATAATACCCGGTAGGGATCAATCAGAATCGTCTTGTTCAGAAGGCAGAAAGCACGGAGAGTCTGAGGATATATGGGGTGTAACCGAGTTGGAACTCGATGAGATCACGGGTTTCACATTGCCATTAGGATAGATTTTTCCTTTTGTGCGCAATTACCTCTTTTCAGGAATTGCTTCCTTTGTATTGCTCAATTTGAGCCACACTTTTTTTCAATCAATAAAATGCAAATTCAGTCAAATAATTTTGTTTTTGTTTTTCATTACCGCTTTGATTGCAAAAACATCCGATTATTTTGATAAAGAATCTTGCATTTTAAGACAAACAGGTCCCTTCCAATGCATGTTTATAAGATTGAAAGCTTGAAATCTTATTCGGAAGGTTGAGTGACCCAAGTGTTGAAATCTTGACACGCCTGGGGCACGGTTTTATCTAACGATCTGTTTTGCAGGAACTGTTAGATGTTGTCACTCACTTGCAGGTTGTGATGTGGAAGCTGTTGTCAAAAACAAATCCCCATGGAGTCCAATCAGGGACGAATGAATGGGTAGCGAAGAGACGTTGAGACGTATGACGATCTCTGAATGATAATCAAGAAGACTCTTCAAAATCGGAAGGTTGGAAAGTCTGTAGAAATTCCCCCATGGAGTCCAATCAGGGACGAATGAATGGGTAGAGAAGAGACGTCGAGACGTACGACGACCTTTGGAATTAATCAAGAAGACTCTTCAAAGTCGGAAGATTGAAAAGTATGTATAAGTCCCCATGAGTACGCTTTCCGTCGAGAGCGGCGCGACCTTGGAATACAAGATGATGGAGCAGAAAAGGTCCAGACGAGTCTGGGAGTTCTCAAAAGTGGAAAGCTGATGCGGGATTGGGAGGTGGATACCGTGGTTCGACGAGTCGAGGGGTGTTCTGTACCAACTTTTCTCATTTCCCAGCGAGGTCCCCAAGCAGAATCAGAGGGCCAACTCCCCTGCAGATCCAAGGTCTGTGACTTTCCCAGCCGAGTCGGGATGATTATCCCCGGCAGGTAAGCGGTGTTTCTTCAGCAGCCAGGCCCGAAGGTTGCTATTCCCCGAGTGGAGCGGGTTTCAATGAAGTATATCTCCAGCAGTGTTCATCCTACCAGTGGATTGAATGAGTTTCCGTAGCAGACTGATGTCTGCATCCCTAGCTGAGTTGATTCTACCTATGGATTGCATGGGTTGTCCCCAGCGGAGTAGCATGCGCTTCCCTAACAGGGTCAAGATGGTTATCCCCAGCAGGTTTAGATCGATGCTTCCCCCAGTCGCCAGGCCTGAAGGTGGCTGTTTCCCAGCAGAGTATCTGTGAGCATTTCCCCAGTGAAGTCGTCAGGGTATCTGTGAGGGTTTCCCAAAGCAGAGTCGGGATTGATATCCCCAGCAAGTCAGAAGACTGTTGTATCCCCACAGGGTGCAATGGTGGTTTTTCTTCCCCAGCAATATCCTCAAGCGGATCGGGTGCAAAGGAGGTTTTTTTCCCCAGCAAGGGTTGCATTTTCCCAGCAGCAGTGCTATTCCCCAGCAGGGTGGAATCGGAAGCAATGATGAGTTCCTCAGCAGAGTGTCTCGTGCTCCCCAAAAGAGTCCCCTGAGGGGGATGCTTTTTTATACATGCATCATGTAAATAAGCATGGCATATTGCATAGAAAAATAAATAATCGCGTAGCATTTCCATACTATGGAGCATTACGCAGAAAAATCAGTCATGCATCATATTGCAAGCACAAGCTAGTCTCAAGCTGTGGTTACCGTTTGAGAGGTGATGTTACATCAAAGTTTCTGTCAAGCGAAGATGGGAACGATAATCCAAAAATTTTCCGGTATTCAGACCGATGTGGCATTCAGGCCCATTTTCCGGTGTTCAGACCGAAGTGGTGTTCAGGCCAAGTTTTCGGTATTCAGACCGAGGCGGTATCCAGACCGAAGTGGCGTTCAGGCCGATTTTCCGATTTTCAGATCGAAGAAGTTTCCGACGATCAGGTCGAAGTACTTTTTTCCGGTGTTCAGACCGAAGTGGTATTCAGACCAGCTTTCCGGTATCCAGACCGAAGTGGTATTCAGACCAGTTTTCCGGTGTTGAGACTGAGGCGGTATCCAGACCGAAGTGGCGTTCAGGCCGATTTTCCGGTATCCAGACCGAAGTGGCAGTCAGGCCAATTTTCCGGTATCCAGACCGAAGTGGCGTTCAGGCCGATTTTCCGGTATCCAGGCCGAAGTGGTATTCAGGCCAGTTTTCCGGTGTTCAGACCGAGGCGGTATCCAGACCAAGGTGGTGTGCAGACCACGAAAATGAAAAAAAGAAAAAAAGAAGAAGAAAATTTCGGGGTTCAAGAAAAGCATAAAAAGAAAAAAATAATAATCCCGAGCGGATGAGTGGTGTTCAGGCCGTGGTTATCCCTGCGTTACCATTTATTTTGGTATCCAGGTCGACGTTGCTATTTCGGTGATCAGGCCGACTTTCTCCGTACCAGACGGATTTTTGTTTCGAGATTGTGTTCTTCGCCGATTCTGACAGGCAATGTTAATTATTTTCCCATCAGAGTGCAAATTGTTCGTTTGTTCTTGGTATTCAATCACTCTTCATCCTGATCATCTGAAAGCCGAGGCTATTCATATCGACAGGTTCACAGTGGATTGAATAGGGGCAGCTGTAACACCTCAAAATTTGCCCTCTTCTCTTGGGACTAGTTTAACATATTGCATATCATTTTTAGATCATTAGGCATTGCATGTTGCATATCATGTGGTCACATTGTGCAAGCCATTCTCACAAGTCTTGGTCAGAAGATAAGAGGTCATGTGCAAGCAAGGGTTTCATTGGACTGGTCATTAATCGTCTGAGGATGTGGAGGTCCAAATTAGGGTTTTTTGATTCTCAAGGAGATTGAGCTACATCTTGTTTGAAGTGATACATCATCATCATCATGGTTTGTCATCATCAAGTGTTGAAGCATATTCCTTGAGATTAGGGTTTTGACCACTGGTCAACCCTAATCAAGTGCGTTGGGCCAATCAGGGCATAGCAAGGAGATGGGGTTTATGATGGCTATGGGGATCATCATGTGGTTTTATTGAGCTTATTGAGGCTAGAGTTTCACCCTTGAGCCCTTTCATCAGAAGATTGGGGCTCAGATTGATCAATGCATTGCCAAATTCATCTATCAGTTGAAAAAGTCAACTGTGCTTGATTTTATGGATTTGGAGATGGGAGAGAGTTGGATATACTTCATTCATGTTGGAACAAGTGTTATTTGACATGTCAAAGCTTAAGAATGGAGAAAATAAAGTCAGGACAAAAATTGCCAAAAATAGAAAGTGACTTGTAATAGAAGTTTCCAAAAATGGAAAGTTTTTGACCACAAAATTACATGTCCAAGAAAGCTTCAAATGAAAATTTGTTCAACATGAAAGTTGTAGATCTTGCTCTCACCTTTCCAAAAAGTCCAAGAACTTGAAATTCCCATGTATGGTTGGCAAGTTATGGTCCATTCATTTTCCAAAATGACCCATAATCAAAGTGGCATAACTTTCACATGGAGTGTCCAAATTGAGTGATCTTTTTATGTGCAAACTCCATTTGACATGTACTTTCATGGTGCATAATTGGAATTCATCAAAAATGGTCAATGCAAAAGGTCATTTTTCAAGTGTACAATTAAAAATCCAAGGGCAAAATGGTCCAACTTGAGAAATAATTGGAATTTTGGCATGGGAGTTTTTGCAACACCTCACATATGCCAATTAGAGATGGTTTCAACTGTCATAACATTTCAAGGTCCAATATTTGGCTAGGTCACTTTTGAACTTCACTTGAAAATGCATTTTTTTGGCATAGCATATGGAAAATGAGAATTACAAAGCCAATCAACATGGAACCAAAGCCAACACATCACAAATGATAATTGGAAGATGTCTGAGCTGTCATACAACTGTCATGAGCCCTTATGTGAAATACCAATTTTGCCCTTGCACTTGAAATTCCACATTATGCTAATTACATGTGTTTTGGCTAATTGGTGATTAATAAGGTGATTAAGCTGAAGTATTTAATCCTAATTGTAACTGAATTGCACACATAATCACAATCCTCAAAGATCCATAACAGAATTTCATCAAATTCTCTCAAACTCTCCAATTTTTCATCAAGCTTTTTTTCAAGATTACTTCATCAATTCTTCACCAATTCGAGTAATTCCTTTTGCTTTGTGCTCTATGGACATTGATCTTCAGCTGTTTTGATGTGCCATTGCCTAAACCTTGCTGAACCACGACTGTGTAAAGGAAGCTCAACAATGGTGAATTGAGCATTCTCACTCCTGGAGCAATTTTGGATCGAGCTAGTTACTTCACTCAACTTCCTAAAGCTTCTTCTGCATCTGTTTTGGAAAATCAAGCGTGGAAACAAGCTGTTCAACAACTGCCATCACTTTGAGGTAAAATTTTGAATCTCATCATTTTGTGAATTTCCATATGCGTTTTGTAGAGCTTGCAACGTAGATTAACATGCTAGGTGTAGTTTTTGAAGTGATTAATGGATGAGTGAGATATCTTGATTTTTAGTTTGATGTTCAAAACCTAAATCGATCGATCCGTGAGATACAGTTAGAATTTGGTTAATTAGGTTACATATTCGTGATCCTTGTGTTCATACGGTTCCAATGGTTATAAACATGTTGATTTTGGTGAGAATTCGTTGTTCTTCATTTCTGGTAATTTTCTGGATTTTCTGGTGAAAAACATGAACAAGAGATGCGTTTGATCCGTTTCTATTTGCCTAGCCATTTGAAACTTGTTTGGCGCCACTCCCAGCCAATAGGAACATTTCATTTCCGCGCTTAAAACGGCGTCGTTTTGGGGAACTTCCTCATATTTTCAAAATTGCCACTGGCGCTTTAATTAAATAATTATTTCTAATTTCTTTTTCATTTCATTTTCATTTTATTGCTAGAACTTAGAAAATTCCTATAGGATTCATTTTTCATCCAAATTGAGTGCAATTTTTTGCATTGTTCTCCTTGTAATGTGTAGAATTTAATGATATTTTTTGTGGATTTTTTGCATGTATAGAAAAATAATTGGCTTAGGGTTTGTGGAATGTGTCACATTTGTATATGTGTTGCCAAAACCTTCATGAAATACTCATACTTGCAAAGAAATGAATGGAAATTTTTGTGCTTATTCTGGACATGCTGATGGTGATTTTCATGTAGAGTTTGTGAATTTTGGATACTTGGTTGATTAGATATGAATTTTTGGATTAAGGTGTGACAATTTGTGTCACACCAAGCTAGGTCAACTTTCTGAATTTATTTGCATGACCTATGATTGTTGGATTGGATTGAAATTTTGCATGGATGATCATTGATATGTCAAGATAACATGTGAATTTTGCTGGGATTTTTGGTTGCGTTTTCAAATTGATTGATAATTTTCTTCTTTGTATGCTCATTTTGCAACCTTGTGTGATACATGTTGGCATATCTTCTGTGAAATTCTCATATGGTTTTGGATGAATGTGAAATTTGGTATGCTGGTTATAGACACATTGTAGGACATCATGCTTTTGGTCCCATTCATTTCTTAATTGTTTTCACTGTTTTATGAATTTTTGAAGTGAATGCTTGTGTTGATGCTATGAATTGGCTTGAATAATTGTGTCTGGATTTCTTGATTTTCATTGACCTACTTTCTTTTGTCCAATTGAGCTGAAAATTGACATGCTACTTGTTGATTGTGTCCTGTTTAGGTGTGAATTATTTGAGGATTTTTGGAATTGTTTTGGTATACTTTTGAGTGAAATAGTTCTGTTTGGTCTTTTGGTGTTGCAAATTGCATGTTTGATGTTAAATTGTGCATGAATTGATATTGGTGAATGGTATAAGCATGGGACCAATTGCATTTGATTTTGAATGGTTTTAATTTGATTTTGGATTGGTTTTGCTTGCTGTTTAGATTTTTTTTCTCCCTTTTGGACCCTAGGCTTGGCCTAGTGGTCTAGTTTCTCACATTTGGTTTGACTTTTCAGGTTAAAAGTGCAAAAGGCTTAAGAAGGAAATTGAAAAGTGAAAATTGAATTTGTTTGATGTTGTCCACTAATTTGACTTTGTTTTGTAGGTTGTGAAGCTTGAGCTTGGGCTTATAGCTTGCACTTACGTGCATTAACTTGTGTTGCTTTGTACAAATTAATTGATTAACCTTTGCTGTTTACTGTTTATTTGTCTGAGTACTGATGATACTTGATTGATTTCAGGTACATTTAGTCGCTTACAGTTCTTTAAGAACTTGCTTGCTGCTGCTTGGTTTTTAAACCACTTGAGGTAGGACTTTTATTCTTCATGTAGTATGGAAGACCTGGCCTATTACTTGGCCAGGCAACTGTCTGAAGTCCTCCTTAAGAGGCGATGTTTGTGGTTGTTTGCATTTGTGCTCAAGCAGGTAAAGACCTCTATGAGGCAATTGGTGGATCAAAGGGATATGCAATCTATCCCCCACTATTCTGTTGAGTCGTCCCTCTGCTCACACGGCTGTGTGTTGATGCATTGGGACACAAACCCAAGATCTTGTGCTGTTGCACAATCGAGTCAGAGTCTTTGAGCGTAGAAGGGTCCCTCCATTCTGGACCCACGCTCCTTTGTCAGAAGCTCTCCCTGGTCAGGGATAAGAGCTGTGAAGTCTAATCTTCACTCACCTTTCATCTGCTTCACCTTAGCCCCGTAATGGCAAGGTTAAGAGCGAATACTACCCATGTACAGATGACTTGCTTCGGCAGTCAAACCCATTGTTTGAGCCTCACTTGATTGGCTATAGTGTGTGCTTTGTGAATATTTGTTTGCTCTGTTTGCTTGTATGCTTGTATGCTTGCTTTCTTCCTGGATAGGATTAGCTTGCAGTTGTGCAAGTAGGTAGAAACCTCAACGTAGGGCAATGATGCATGACAACACTAGGCTCGAGTACAGCTCCCTGGTAGTGTGTCTTCCCTTGGTTTCTGGCTAGATTTTCTTCCCCTTTGGGGGGAACTACATCGCCCTGATCCTCGTTCCAGACGAGGTATGTAGGCAGGAGACCGTGCGAGGTCTCTCCGGGCACTTTTTTTCTTTTTGTGTGTGTTTACTTGTTATCTTCTTGTGTGTGTTTGGTTCGGATGCCGATGTAAGTCCAGTGATTGGCTTTCGGGCTCCACGTTTGCCCTTTGGTGTGTGTTTTGGATCGGATGCTGATGTAAGTCCAGTGATTGGCATTCAGGCTCCATGTTTGCCTGTGTTCGTGTTTTGCTTGTTTGGCGTGCGTGAGCCGAACTACGGCAACTCTGATTCTCGTTCCAGACGAGATACGTAGGCATAGGATGCGACGTCCTATCGAGCTCTCTCCCCCTTAACCCCACCTGTGTTGTCTTCGGTGCGTGTGTGTGTGTGGTGTTTTAGCAACCTTTTCTTTTCTTAGAGCGTGGATCCCGTCGAGTACGACGGACGTGAGGGGTGCTAATACCTTCCCCTTGCGTAACCGACTCCCTTACCCTTTCTCTTTGGTCGCGAGACCATTTCCTTTCCAGGTTTCTCTGAGCGTTTCCTTTCCCTATCTTGGGATAAATAACACGCAGTGGCGGCTCTGTGTGTTTTTTTTGTTTCAGCCCGCCGGTTGTTTTTCGCGGATGCGACACTCATCTCCTGTTGTCGGATAGAAGTGATTGGCTTGTTCAGTCCCTTGAACTTGGTTGAAGCTGACAGAGAACGGGACATAGTCATACCCTTTAATCCCTAATTTTGCCTGGACCGCCTTTTCAGGTTTTCAGTCCACCAGGATACCCTTTTTTGCCCAAGCCGCCTTTTCAGGTTTTCGACTTGCCGAGTGTACGTTTTTATATGTTTATCCCTAATTTTTGCCCGAACCCTTTTGGTTCGCCGGGATGCCCTTACTTTTGCCTAGGTACGTCGACCTAGCGGGTCTCTTTTATGCATAGTATTTTTTAACTATGTCTGCGTTCACGGGATGTGGGAAGTCTTCGCCGTCCATTGTAGCTAGTATCATGGCTCCACCAGAGAATACCTTCTTAACTACAAACGGCCCTTCGTACGTGGGAATCCATTTGCCTCTGGGATCACCCTGTGGTAGAATGATACGCTTTATTACCAAATCGCCAATTCGATATACCTGTCTCTTGACTCTTTTGTTAAATGCCTGGGTCATGCGCTTCTGATATATATGTCCATGACACACAACCGCAAGCCTCTTCTCATTGATCAAGTTTATCTGGTCGAGTCGAGTCTGAATCCATTCATCTTCATCTAAGTCCGCCTCTTTTATGATTCTTAGAGAGGGAATCTGGACTTCCACTGGTAAAACGGCTTCCATTCCGTAGACTAAAGAGAAAGGAGTTGCTCCTGTCGAAGTGCGTACTGAAGTGCGATAACCGTGAAGAGCAAAAGGTAACATCTCATGCCAGTCTTTGTATGTCACCGTCATCTTTTGTATGATCTTCTTGATATTCTTATTAGCAGCCTCCACAGCACCGTTCATCTTTGGCCGGTACGGAGAAGAGTTATGGTGTTTTATTTTGAACTGCGTGCAGAGTTCAGTAATCATCTTGTTGTTCAAATTAGTACCATTGTCAGTAATAATTCTTTCAGGGATGCCATATCGACAAATGAGATTATTCTTGATGAATCGTGCCACCACATTCTTGGTGACAGAAGTGAATGAGGCGGCCTCTACCCACTTTGTAAAGTAATCAATAGCAACAAGGATGAAACGATGCCCGTTAGAAGCAGTAGGTTTAATCTCTCCAATCGTATCAATGCCCCACATTGCAAAGGGCCAAGGTGCTGTCAACACGTTCAATGGAGCAGGAGGCACATGTACTTTATCCGCATATATCTGGCACTTGTGACAGGTTCTGGAGTGATGATGGCAATCAGCTTCCATGGTAGACCAATAATACCCTGATCTCAGAATCTTCTTGGCCATCGTATGCCCACTAGAATGAGTCCCAAAAATACCATCATGCATGTCTTCCATAATCTTTTCTGCTTCCTTTTTATCCACACAGCGAAGCAAAGTCGAATCATGATTACGTTTGTATAATAATCCATTACTCAAAAAGAATTTAGCGGAGAACTTCCTCAGAAATTTTCTGTCATTGATAGATGCCTCTTCAGGGTATTCCTGAGTTTCCAAATATCTTTTTACTTCGTGGAACCAAGGTTTCTCCTCCACTCCATCAGCGTTAAGTTCATAACAATATGCTGGTTCATCTAACCGTTCAATGGTGATCATGGGAGCTTCGCTGCCCCATCTGACTCTGAACATAGATGACATGGTAGCCAATGCGTCTGCCAACTGATTCTCTTCTCTTGGAATGTGTTCGAATGTAATCTCTTCGAAGTATGGGATTAATGTTAACACCCGCTCTCGATAAGGGATGAGATTTGGATGTTTAGTATCCCATTCTCCTTTGATCTGACTGATTACCAAGGCTGAATCTCCGTACACACTCAAAAACTTGATTCGCCGGTCTATAGCAGCCTTGAGTCCCAAAATACATGCTTCATACTCAGCCATATTATTGGTACAATGAAAACATAGTCTAGCAGTGAAAGGTGTATGGTAACCCCCGGGAGAAATGATTACAACACCAACACCATGGCCCAATGCATTAGAAGATCCATCAAAAATCATAGTCCATCGGGATCCCAATTCGGGTCCTTCATCCGGTCTAGGTTTTTCATAATCAGTGACAAGCATGACATCCTCATCTGGAAACTCAAAATTCATAGATTGGTAATCGTCCACCGCTTGATGAGCCAAATGATCAGCTAGCACGCTTCCTTTGATTGCTTTCTGGGTAGTATACTGGATATCGTACTCTGTTAAGATCATCTGCCATCTCGCTATTCTTCCGGAGAGGGCAGGTTTCTCGAATATGTATTTGATGGGATCCATCTTAGAAATCAACAAAGTGGTATGATTCAACATATACTGTCTTAGTCGGCGAGCAGCCCAGGCCAAAGCACAACAAGTTTTCTCGAGCAGTGAGTATCTTGTTTCACAGTCGGTAAACTTTTTGCTAAGGTAGTATATGGCATGCTCTTTTCGACCAGACTCGTCATGTTGCCCCAATACACACCCCATTGAATTTTCTAACACGGTCAAATACATGATTAGAGGTCTTCCTTCAACTGGTGGTATCAGAATTGGAGGTTCCTGGAGATATTTCTTGATTTTGTCAAAAGCTTCTTGGCATTCATCATTCCATATCATCTCTTGATTTTCCTCAGTAATCTGAAGATGGGTTTGCAGGTAGCAGTCAAGTGGGAGATAAATCGGGCAATATAATTCAAACGTCCCAAGAAACCTCTGACCTCTTTATCTGTACGGGGAACTGGCATTTCTTGAATAGCCCTCACCTTAGCCGGGTCAACCTCAATCCCTTTACCACTGACAATAAAGCCCAAGAGTTTACCGGATCTTACTCCAAAGGTGCATTTGTTCGGATTCAATCTCAGCTTGTATTTCTTCAACCTCTCAAACAATTTGTATAAATGGTCGAGATGTTCTTCTTCAGTATGAGATCTGGCTATCATGTCATCCACATATACTTCTATTTCATGATGAATCATATCATGAAACAAAACTACCATAGCGCGCTGGTACGTTGCCCCGACGTTCTTTAAATCGAATGGCATTACTTTGTAACAGAAAGTGCCCCATTGCGTCACAAACGTAGTTTTCTCCATGTCCTCAGGTGCCATCTTAATCCGATTATATCCTGAGAATCCATCCATGAAGGAGAATACTTTGTGTTGAGCGGTGTTATCTACCAGAACATCGATGTGCGGAAGTGGAAAGTCATCCTTGGGACTCGCCTTATTCAAATCTCTTGTCTACTCCTAGCTGAGACAGGGTCATCAATACAAATATCTCCAACCAGAACATCGATTGTATTGACGATATGGCATACGATCCACTCTGATCTCTCATCCCCAGCAAAGTCATCCGCCTAATGAACAACTCACTCTGCTATTCAGATGCGGTCTAGTGTATGATCCATTCTGATCCCTTATCCCCAACAGTATATAACACACTCCGACTCCCCGGCGAAGTCGACAGCATAATGGAGGACTCACTATACAGTCTAACGTACGACCCGATATGACACCCATGTCTTCAGATATCGCCTAACGTACGACACAATCTGAAGCTCTCATCATCAAACTTCCTGGATGGCATCTTTAAGCCCATCTCCGTCAAGACTAATTGACAAGTGCAAATTTTTGGGGCATTCTAGTGTTCAATAATCTTCCACCTCCAGACCACGAACGGCATACTTGCCATCCTAACTCTCTCGGTTCAAGAATATTGAACAGGGGCAGCTGTCACACCCCAAAATTTGCCCACTAATCTTATAAAACATTTCTCGAAGCACTCCGACTTATTCTGCAAGGCACTGACCTTAAAGGAACAAAAGGCCAGCTCACAACGGACCCACTCCAGAAAAGGCCCAAACTAGCTCGCTCGCTAGGCGAGCAATTCCTTCGCCTAGCGAACCCCTCGTTATGACACTCGCCCCAGCGAAGCACCAGATCCAGTAAAAGCCCAAACTAGCTGGCTCGCTAGGCGAGCAACTCCTTCGCCTAGCGAAGCTTGCGAATAGTAGAATTTCTGGGCTTCATTCTGAGCCCATTAGGTCATAACAAGATCATTATAAATAGCCAAGCTTCAGTCAAAAAAAGGGGGAACGAAGACAGAGGAAGACGGACGGAAACCCTGGCACAGAAACCCTGGAGACCAGCTTAAGGAATTTTGAGTAAAGAAACCCTAAAGGCCACTCATCCGCTCCGAAGCTACCGCCGCCCAATTCCATCCGATACCAAGAGTGGTCAGTCCCTTCAACATCGCAGCTCGGTTGTAAACAGGTTTGCGTATCTCTAATGTTTTATGCTTTTAATCGATAATCTCTACATACATAAGGCATCATGATTAAATTTTCGGATATGTAATTTGATTTCACATGCGAATTTAAATATGCTTGAATATCCTGAATGTTTGTCCATGCTATTCCTGTAATTCAATGCCGCAAAGTTCAGGGTTCCGGAGATCATGCTGTCATCAAATTCAAAACCAGCAGCCGCTCGCTAGCACATCGCTAAGCGAGCTTGTAGCGAGCACTCGCTAAGCCTTCGCTAGGCGAAGCAGGAGCGAACGAGACAGTGGCTGTTTTGTTTCTTTTCTGTTCTGCCTTATGTTTGTCTAATCAAGCTTCATTATAATTCTGCATTATTTGGCCTGACTTTATGACTGTTGTGTTTATTTTGTGGTGCAATTTTCAATTGTACTTTACCTCGGTGCTCTAACCCGTGTGCTGAATTGTGTAAAGGTTTACATATTCCCGAGGAAATGGCCGGCTAGGTATTCCACCTTATGTGTGGGATATCCCTATGGAGATGGATTCTGAATTACTTAATTTTAATGTGGAGATTCATCCTAAATTCTCTAGTTGATTTTAATGTATTGATTTCATCGATGTTAACGTGGACCTAATTACCTAATTGATTACGGCTATATAATTAATTGTAAAACTTTGCCTTTTAATAAGTGATCTTGGACCTCTCTTTTGTTACCCTACGATTACGGTATTATGGTCATGTCCCACGAATATGGGGATACATTTAGCAAAGACCCTTCGGTTAAATCATCATAGTCCCTCGAATGTTGCCTTTGTCCCTCGATGACCCTTCGGTGTAGCCTACGGTTAAATGATGATAGTCCCTTCGAATGCTAAGGTATCCTCACAGCTGTTGCCTTCAATGACCAATTGATGACCCTACGATGACCCTTTACATCCAAAGGATAAAACTACTTATTTCTCAATAGTAAGGACAGTTTTACCCTCATAAGGATAGGAAATGCCCATAAAGACCTTGGGTAGGTATAACTCTCAATTGCTTATTCATAACCTAAAATACTTTCAACGCCTCACATTTTTCAAAACCTCTTTTAGAAAATCACCATTTGGCATACATTCGTACTAGAATCATTGCCGAGTTATATTTTTCTAAACGACTTTCAAAATTAAATGAGATAACCACTTTGTATACATTCATGCAAGAATCATTACAAAGTTAAATTCTCCTTTTTCAAAACATTTCCTACACATTTCTCAACTACTTTTTCAAACTAGAAAAACATAAGTGATCAAGCAATTAAGAGCCCATGGATAACCATGGATACAAAGGGTGCTAACACCTTCCCTTTGTATAATGTACCTCCCGAACCCAAAATCTAATCAAGGTCTTTCCTGTTCTTTTATGTCCTTTCCTTTTGGATAAAATAAAAGTCGATGGCGACTCTTGCTATCCGCGACATTGCGATTCAAAGCAAAACGCATAAAGTCAGTTCACCGTATGACAGAACTGGCGACTCTGCTGGGGATACTTAAAAAGAGAGGTTACCTTAAAAACAAGATCACTTATTCAAATTGTCTGATTTACTTTTAAGGGTATTTTCGAGTGAAAGATCCTACACCCGGATCTAGTGTACCTTAGGTAAGTAGCAATAGATCATCGCGACTATCCGGCGTATACTGGAATGGTCAAAATGATGGCTACGGTTAATGTGACACTTTGGATGTCCTGATGTTCCTCATGTTTACTTGAGGAAAAATTTGGCATTCGCGTGGTGTCATCAAAGCATTAACCAGACCTTTAGAACCCTAATTGACTCATCCTAGCCATTAGAAAGTAGTGAGATAATTGACTTCGGTTCCGACTGGGGTTGGTTGATACTCGATACTACACTCTTTGAGATTGGACTTTAGGGAAGCTTTGGTCAACCACTTGGTGTTGCACTGAAGTGGACTTAAAGAAAGGTCGATGATTTGAGATCCTTCTAGAACCCGGTTACTATTCTAGGACAGGTTGAACCAACCAAACTTCAGTGGGGAGGGTACTTACCTATGGAACTCATGCAAGCCTTAAAACATAGGAATGATTGTTGTGCGTCTTGCTGGTGCTTGTTATCTGCATAACATCATAACATCGTAACATCATAACATCATAACATCATGGCATTGTACTAACCATTTCAAGGGCTTAGGGATTTAGCTTTGCTCTGTTAAACAGGTTATGGCTTCCAGGAAGACTATCCGAATCAATCTTGTAACGATTTCTCCTCAACTGAAGGAGTTAGTGTCAGAACTTCCCGATCATGCTCAATTCATCAAGAAACATGGTTCTCTCCTCAATTTGGTTACCACCGGTTTCAAGGAAGATATGATGAGAGTTTTATTCCAGTTCTTCGATCCTAAACATCATTGCTTCACCTTCCCAGATTATCAGTTGGTACCCACATTAGAAGAATTTTCCAGGCTGCTTGGGATACCTATTCTTGATCAAACACCTTTCAGTGGTTTAGAAAAGATTCCGAAGTATGAAGAAGTTGTCGCAGCTTTACACATGACAAAATCCGACATTGAAACTAATTGGGTAACAAGAAGTGGAGTTAAGGGTTTACTTGCCAAATTTCTGATAAATAAGGCCCGAGAATTCTTAAACGTTATGGATGTCCATGCTTTCGAAGATGTCCTAGCATTTCTTATCTATGGTTTGGTGTTATTTCCTAATCCGGACCAATTCGTAGATATGAATGCTATTAAGATATTTCTCACTCATAACCCTGTGCCTACCGTGCTTGGAGACATTTTGCATTCCCTCCACACTCGTACTATGAAAAGGCAAGGGACTCTCATGTGCTGCATACCTCTATTGTCTAGGTGGTTTATTTCGCACCTTCCTCAATCAGCCTTGAAGAATGAGCAAAATCTGAAATGGTCTCAAAGGATAATGTCACTCTCCCATTCAGACATCCGTTGGTGTCCTCATCTCGAAGGAAATGTTACCCTCATTGACCGTTGTGGAGAATTCCCTAACATACCACTCCTGGGGATAAGAGGAGATATTACTTATAACCCAACTTTAGCCCTACGCCAGTTTGGTTATGCTCGAAGAGATGGTCCACATGAAGTAATTATTCAAGGCACTGTGTTTGACTATGACAACGACTCTCAAGGTCTCCGTCAAAGGTTTGTACGAGCCTGGGGCATGGTGAAAAGAGGTACTTTAGGACAGAAAAATTCTATTCCTATGGAACCTTATCTCAGATGGGTACGCGCCAGAGCTCGTGAACTTGGCATGCCATATCTTACAGTCGGACCGCTGACTGTGGAACCAGAAGTTGACGGAGGTACTCCTCAGATCATTCCTTATCCAGATATGCCTACCGTGGTTGAAGAATTAAAGAGATCCTGGATCCAGTTGAGAGAGGAAAGGGATACTTTTGAGACTCAGTTCGTTGCAGAAAAGAAGAAAGTGTTAGAACTTACCAGCCAGCTTAATGAGGAACGAAGACTCAATGCATATCTTCGCCCAAAAAGAAGCCGTCCCTGGGAGACTTGAGCTTTCATTGTATTTTCATTATGTCCTTTTTGTAATGAACATTGATTAAAGAAACTATTAATAAAAGTTCCCCTCTTTTGGGTGGTTTATGCAAAGTTAAATTCCCAAAAGTCCTTGAAAACATTTCATACATTGCATAGCATGACATGACATTGCATAAACAGGTAATCTAAAAGATCAATATTCTCACGGTCTTCCTTCCAAACAGAAAAATGGCTCTCGAACAAACTGTCAAAGATCTCCAGGCTCAGAATGCTCAATTCCAGGAGATGATGCTGAGCTTATCCAAGGGGCAGGAAGAACTGAAGGCTCTCTTGCTCGAGAAGAAGAAAGACCAGAAACCTGTGGGTTACATTAACCCGGGAAGAAGGCTTAAAAGACAGGCCGCGGAGTCAAGTTTGGAATTCCGAATGGTCCAGAAGAGGGGACGGATTCAGAAGATGAGAATGTTGATCCTTTCAGCCAGGAGGATGACGATGAAGATTATGAAAATGAACAATACTCTCCAAGAGATGATAAGTACAAGTTGCTGGAAGAACGTATGCTAGCCATGGAGGGTCAGAAGGCGCCCGGTCTGGATTTTGAAAGTTTGGGTCTGGTCTCCGATGTGACCATTCCTCGCAAATTCAAGATCCCCACTTTCACTAAGTACGATGGTGCGTCCTGTCCTCAAATGCATCTGAGAGCTTATGTGAGAAAGATTCAGCCGCATACCACTGATAGGAAACTATGGATCCATTTCTTCCAAGAGAGTCTGTTTGACACACAGTTGGAATGGTATTATCAGCTCGAGAGCTCTAATATCCGCACCTGGACTGATTTAGCAACAACTTTCTATAAACAGTACCAGTATAATTCTAAACTAGCGCCTACTCGGCTGCAGTTGCAGAATATGGCTATGGGATCTAAAGAAAGCTTCAAAGAGTATGCTCAAAAATGGAGAGATTTGGCTGGAAGAGTCAAACCCCCTATGACTGATCGAGAATTAGTGGACATGTTCATGGGCACACTGACTGGCCCATTCTACAGCCATCTACTGGGAAGTTCTTCATCAGGTTTCACTGAACTTATATTGACAGGTGAGCGTGTTGAAAGCGGCATCCGAAGTGGAAAGATACAGGCGGCTACCCCTGCAAGCACCAAAAGGTCCTATCAGGGGAGGAATGAATCAAATGCTGCGTACGGTCAAAAGGGTCGTAACAAGAAAAATCGTGACCATACCATTGGGGCAGTTACGATTGCAGCACCGCCATCTCAAAACTTCCAGCACAGACAAGACAGGCCAAGAAGGCAGTTTACCAAGATCAATATGACTTTAGCACAGGCACTGAAGGGTATGCTAAAAGCAAATTTGATTACCCTCAAAGATCCTCCTACGAATCCCAACACTACTTCTCCTCGTTATAATCCCAATGCCAGGTGTGCATATCACTCCGATAGCCCCGGGCATGATACAAACGATTGTTGGTCGTTGAAGAATAAAATTCAGGATATGATCGACGCTGGGGAAATTGAATTTGAGCCTCCGGAGATTCCTAATGTCATCACTGCACCTATGCCTAATCATGACAAGGTTGTTAATGCTATGGATGACAATTCTCACGTTTCTAATGTAGCTGATTTAACATCTCCTCTCCTGATCATCAAGAAGAATTTATTGCAAGCTGGTTTATTTCCAGGTTGTGCTGAGAATTGCGATCTCTGCATACTCCGACCCAATGATTGCCTGAAATTGAGGAATGGTATTCAACGGCTGATAGATGATCGTATAATCCTCTTTGAAAGGATTCCTAAGGTGGAAAACACTGTTGAAGAAATATCTGTGATTGCAAGGTCCAAAGCTCCAGTGAAGATTACTGCTCCCAGAGTACCAGTGAAGATTACTGCTGAGCCCAAGGTAGCTCCCCTAATCATTACTGCACCTGGCCCAGTACCGTATTCCTCAAGCAAAGCCATTCCGTGGAATTATGGAGGTGATGTTTACATCCATGGCGTGAAGCAAGTTGGTAATTCTGCTAATCCTAATGACATTGTTGGGACTAGTAAAGTTACTCGAAGCGGAAGGATCTTCTCTCCAGAAATCTCACCTCCCGCCCCTGAAACTCGAGGAAAGGAACCAGCAGTCAACCCTTCTCAGTCAGAGACATCGGTCGAAGTCACTACTGAAGATGTTGCCAAACAGGAAATGGAGGAAATGCTGAAAATCATTCGCAAGAGTGATTTTGATGTGGTAGAACAATTGGGGCATACCCCGTCTAAGATCTCGATGTTATCCTTGTTGTTATCTTCTGAATCTCATGCCAATGCCTTGATAAAGTTCTTGAAGACTGCTCATGTACCTCAGGAGACCTCCGTCGATCAGTTCGAAAACTATGTTGCTAACCTGACTGTTGACAATGGCCTAGGTTTTTCCAATGCTGACCTGACACCAGCAGGGAAGAATCACAATAAAGCTCTGCATATCTCCGTTGAGTGTAAGGGGGTCACCTTGTCTCATGTGTTGATCGATAATGGCTCTTCTTTGAATGTGCTACCGAAAGCCGTGCTCGATAAACTTGACTGCAGGAGCATTGAACTGAAGCCTAGCGACATTGTGGTGCGTGCTTACGATGGTGCGAAGAGTGTTGTCCATGGTGAAGTGGTTCTCCCTATCAAGATAGGACCTCAAGTCTTCGACACTACCTTTCATGTAATGAACATTCGGCCTGCCTATTCCTGCTTGCTGGGACGCCCTTGGATTCACGGGGCAAGTGCTGTAGCTTCATCTCTCCATCAAAAGCTGAGATATCCCATAGAGGGTAAGATCGTCACTGTGTGTGGGGAAGAAGAGTATATCGTCAGTAGTGTGCATACCTTCAGATACGTTGAGATGGAGGGTGAATTCTTTGAGACTCCGTCTCAGTCATTTGAGGTAGTTTCTCCGACTAATCCTGTCCTTAAGCCAACTTCCTATGCGCCCAAGGTTATTCGTGCTCCTCCTGCTATGATTTCTCTGAAAGATGCTCAAGCCGTGGTTGAAGATAGTGGTCGTACTGGCTGGGGTCAACTAATCGAGGTACCGTACAAGTCTGATAAATTTGGCCTGGGATTCAACTCTGAAAAGATAGTCAAAGACCAGATTAATGCTGTAGAAGATGCTGACAGCAATTGCGACCTGGATAGCTGGATTTACCCAACAATTGGTGACGGACCCAATAATTGGAAGGCTGAAGACACTATCCCGATTTCCTTTAGTCAGGAGTAATTGTTATTGTCTATTTTAGAGTTGCAAAATTTTTTTTAGTTTTTCGATTGAACTTCTTAAAGCATTGTGTCTATGCCCGGGGCACAATAGCTAATTTGTTAAGGGTTTGTCATTTCATAAGCATATTCACATTCAATAAATCAATGGAATTTTTGCATTCAAATATTGCGCTCCTTATCTTTCTTGTCATCTTCCAAACAAGCTGTGTTTTCTTACACACACTCACGTAACAAAATTGCAGATCCATACCCACTCTGGATCCTGTTGATAATGGTTCCACTACTGTTCACTATGACTTTGAAAATCCGATCTACCAAGCCGAGGATGGAAGTGAGGAAGATTGTGAAGTACCTGGAGAACTTGCCAGACTGTTACTGCAAGAAGAAAGGACTATACAGCCGCATGAGGAGACAATCGAAATTGTAAATCTGGGTACTGAAGTAGACAGAAAAGAAGTCAAAATAGGAGCAGGCTTGGAAAACAGTGTCAGAGAAAGATTGATTCAGATGTTACATGACTATGTAGAGATTTTCGCTTGGTCTTATGAAGACATGCCCAGATTGGATACTGATATAGTAGTGCATCGGCTGCCGATGAAGGAAGATTGTCGTCCTGTTAAGCAGAAGGTTCGTCGCATGCGCCCGGAAATGTCTGAGAAAATCAAAGCCGAAGTTATGAAACAATTTAACGCCGGTTTCCTAGCCGTTACTTCTTATCCTCAATGGGTTGCTAATGTGGTACCGGTACCGAAGAAGGATGGTAAGGTGCGAATGTGTGTAGATTACAGAGATTTGAATAAGGCGAGTCCCAAGGATGACTTTCCACTTCCGCATATTGATGTTCTGGTAGATAACACCGCTCAACACAAGGTATTCTCATTCATGGACGGCTTCTCAGGTTATAATCAGATTAAAATGGCACCTGAGGACATGGAGAAAACTACATTTGTGACGCAATGGGGCACTTTCTGCTACAAAGTAATGCCATTCGGTTTAAAGAATGCGGGAGCAACGTACCAGCGTGCTATGGTGGTCTTGTTCCATGATATGATCCATCATGAGATAGAAGTATATGTGGATGACATGATAGCCAGATCTCATACTGAGGAAGAACATCTCGATCATTTATACAAACTGTTTGAGAGGTTGAAGAAATACAAGTTGAGATTGAACCCGAACAAATGCACCTTTGGAGTAAGATCTGGTAAACTCCTGGGCTTTATTGTCAGTGGTAAAGGAATTGAGGTTGACCCGGCTAAGGTGAGAGCTATTCAAGAAATGCCGGTTCCTCGTACAGATAAAGAAGTCAGAGGTTTCTTGGGACGGTTGAATTACATTGCCCGATTTATCTCCCATTTAACTGCTACCTGCAAACCCATCTTCAAACTACTGAGGAAGAATCAAGAGATGATATGGAATGATGAATGCCAAGAGGCTTTTGACAAAATCAAGAAATATCTCCAGGAACCTCCAATTCTGGTACCGCCAGTTGAAGGAAGACCTCTAATCATGTATTTGACCGTGTTAGAAAATTCAATGGGGTGTGTGTTGGGGCAACATGACGAGTCTGGTCGAAAAGAGCATGCCATATACTACCTTAGCAAAAAGTTTACCGACTGTGAAACAAGATACTCACTGCTCGAGAAAACTTGTTGTGCTTTGGCCTGGGCTGCTCGCCGACTAAGACAGTATATGTTGAATCATACCACTTTATTGATTTCTAAGATGGATCCTATCAAATATATATTTGAGAAACCTGCTCTCTCCGGAGAATAGCAAGATGGCAGATGATTTTAACAGAGTATGATATCCAGTATACTACCCAGAAAGCAATCAAAGGAAGCGTGCTAGCTGATCATTTGGCTCATCAAGCGGTGGACGATTACCAATCTATGAATTTTGAGTTCCCAGATGAGGATGTCATGCTTGTTACTGATTATGAAAAACCTGGACCGGATGAAGGACCTGAACTGGGATCCCGATGGACTATGGTGTTTGATGGATCTTCTAATGCATTGGGCCACGGTGTTGGGGTTGTAATTATTTCTCCCGGGGGTTACCATACACCTTTCACTGCTAGACTATGTTTTCATTGTACCAATAATATGGCTGAGTATGAAGCATGTATTTTGGGACTCAAGGCTGCTATAGACCGGCGAATCAAGTTTTTGAGTGTGTACGGAGACTCAGCATTGGTAATCAGTCAGATCAAAGGAGAATGGGACACTAAACATCCGAATCTCATCCCTTATCGAGAGCGGGTGATGACATTAATCCCATACTTTGAAGAGATTACATTTGAACATATTCCACGGGAAGAAAATCAGTTGGCAGACGCATTGGCTACCATGTCATCTATGTTCAGAGTCAGGTGGGACAGTGAAGCCCCCAGGATCACCATTGAACGATTAGATGAACCAGCACATTGTTATGAACTTAATACTGAGGGAGTAGAGGAGAAACCTTGGTTCCACAAAGTAAAAAGATATTTAGAAGCTCAGGAATACCCTGAAGGGGCATCCATCAATGACAGAAAATTCCTGAGGAAGTTCTCCGCTAAGTTCTTTCTGAGTAATGGAGTATTATACAAACGTAATCATGACTCAACTTTGCTTCGCTGTGTGGATAAAAAAGAAGCAGAAAAGATTATGGAAGACCTGCATGACGGTATTTTTGGGACTCATTCTAGTGGACATACAATGGCCAAGAAGATTCTGAGATCAGGGTATTATTGGTCTACCATGGAAGCTGATTGCCATCATCACTCCAGAACCTATCACAAGTGCCAAATCTATGCGGACAAAGTACATGTGCCTCCTGCTCCATTGAACGTGTTGACAGCACCTTGGCCCTTTGCAATGTGGGGCATCGATATGATTGGAGAGATTAAACCTACTGCTTCTAACGGACATCGTTTCATCCTTGTTGTTATTGATTACTTTACAAAGTGGGTAGAGGCGGCCTCATTTGCTTCTGTTACCAGGAATGTGGTGGCACGATTCATCAAGAATAGTCTCATTTGTCGGTATGGCATCCCTGAAAGAATTATCACTAACAATGGTACTAATTTGAACAATAAGATGATTACTGAACTCTGCACGCAGTTCAAAATAAAACACCATAACTCTTCTCCGTACCGGCCAAAGATGAACGGCGCCGTGGAGGCTGCTAATAAGAATATTAAGGAGATTATACAATAGATGACAGTAACGTACAAAGACTGGCATGAGATGTTACCATTTGCTCTTCATGGTTATCGCACTTCAGTACGCACTTCGACAGGGGCAACTCCTTTCTCTTTAGTCTACGGAATGGAAGCCGTCTTACCAGTGGAAGTTCAGATTCCCTCTCTAAGGATCATGAAAGAGGCAGATTTAGACGAGGATGAATGGATTCAAACTCGACTCGATCAGATAAATTTGATTGATGAGAAGAGACTTGCGGCTGTTTATCATGGGCAGATATATCAGAAGCGCATGACCCAGGCATTTAACAAAAGGGTCAAGAGACAAGTGTATCGAATTGGCGACTTGGTGATCAAGCGTATCATTCTACCACAAGGTGATTCCAGAGGCAAATGGACTCCCACATACGAAGGGCCATTTGTAGTTAAGAAGGTATTCTCCGGTGGAGCCATGATACTTGCTACGATGGATGGCGAAGACTTCCCACATCCCGTGAACGCAGACATAGTTAAAAAATACTACGCATAAAAGAGACCCGCTAGGTCGACGTACCTAGGCAAAAGTAAGGGCATCCCGGCGAACCAAAAGGGTTCGGGCAAAAATTAGGGATAAACATATAAAGACGTACACCCGGCAAGTCGAAAACCTGAAAAGGCGGCTTGGGCAAAAAAGGGTATCCTGGTGGACTGAAAACCTGAAAAGGCGGTCCAGGCAAAAATTAGGGATTAAAGCGTATGACTATGTCCCGTTCTCCGTCAGCTTCACCCAAGTTCCAAGGACTGAACAAGCCAATCACTTCTATCCGACAGCAGGGGATGAGATGCTTGAAGACATAATGACAGTAGTGGAGTTAAAATCAATAGGACTTTTTCTGCATAGCTTTCTCTTTGTTTGCCTGACAATTTCCTCTTACTAGGATTTCTGTCTCCCTGTACACGAATTGCCTGTTTACAGGCCCTCTTTCAAAATCAATACAATTTTATTTCCAAAAAGATGATTTCGTTTTACTTTTCTGTTTTGTTTGCGTAAACGTCCATTGATTTAATTTGAATTGATTTATGCATTTGAATATGATCAATGTTTACCAAAAATACATGCCTAAAATAGCAATAGCAATTACTACACGACTTCAGGATCGAGGAGAAGGTCTAATCACGCTTCCCAATGAATTCGTTGCTAATTCGATTCCCCGGCAACGCCAGTTATTCCCCAGAAGAAATTGGCATCACTAGACAGACTGGTCATCTCTTCTACCCCTGGCCGAGCTCTGCCGAATGTTTCTGCCATCGAATAAAAATCAAATACCCCCAGCTGAGACAGGGTCATCAATACAAATATCTCCAACCAGAAGACTGAGATTTATTTCCCCAGTAGAGTCCCCTGGAAGAACGTTTCAGGCGCATAGGGCATTCATTACATCATTTCATAACATATACATGCATACAATGTTCGCATTTATTTCAGATGCATAATTCATTCATTACATCATTTCACAGCATACGCATGCATACATTGTTCGCATTTATTGTCAAAAGCATAAAACATCTCATGCATCATGACATGGCATAAAGCTAACTTTATTTTTCAGGTTAATTATCCTCCTGATACAGTCAAAGTAAAGATCCATTCAGACGGATATCTTCATCGATTACATTCGAGATTCAGAGACATCTTTCAGATATAATCCATGTGAATATCCAGTCTGGCTAGCTCTGACATCCTCCTAACGAGGACATCTTTAAACTCATCCCAGACATTTATTGCAAATACAACATATACAAATACTATCAGATATAGCCTAGCGTACGGTTCATTCTGATTCAGCTCAACATATGACTCCTTCAACTCAGATGCGATCTAACGTATGGTCCATTCTGACCTTCAACAACTCCAATACGGTCTAATGTACGACCCAGTTAGACCTTCATCTCCTCAGATGCTACCTAGTGTACGGTACATTTCTGAAGCGTAGTCTAGCATACGACTACCCCTTTCATCATCAGATCCAGCCTAACGGACGACTCGTTCTGCTCAGGGACGGTCTAGTGTACGACCCAGTTAGACCTTTATTCCCTCAGATGCTACCTAGTGTACGGTACATTTCTGAAGTGTAGTCTAGCATACGACTACCCCTTTTTCGTCATCAGATCCAGCATAACGGACGGCTCGTTTTGCTCAGAGACGGTCTAGCGTACGACCCATTTGGATGTTCATTCCCTCAGATGCTACCTAGCATACATACATCTCTGAAGTGTAGTCTAGCGTATGACTATCCCTTTCATCCTCAGATGCAGCCTGACATGCCACAACTCCAACACGGTCTAACGTACGACCTATTTGGATCTTCAACTCAGATACGATCTAGCGTACGATCCATTCTGACCTTTATCCCTCAGATACGGCCTAATGGACGGCTCATTCTGCAACTCAGAGGCGATATGGCATACGATCCACTCTGATCTCTCATCCCCAGCAAAGTCATCCGCCTAATGAACAACTCACTCTGCTATTCAGATGCGGTCTAGTGTATGATCCATTCTGATCCCTTATCCCCAGCAGTATATAACACACTCCGACTCCCCGGCGAAGTCGACAGCATAATGGAGGACTCACTATACAGTCTAACGTACGACCCGATATGACACCCATGTCTTCAGATATCGCCTAACGTACGACACAATCTGAAGCTCTCATCATCAAACTTCCTGGATGGCATCTTTAAGCCCATCTCCGTCAAGACTAATTGACAAGTGCAAATTTTTGGGGCATTCTAGTGTTCAATAATCTTCCACCTCCAGACCACGAACGGCATACTTGCCATCCTAACTCTCTCGGTTCAAGAATATTGAACAGGGGCAGCTGTCACACCCCAAAATTTGCCCACTAATCTTATAAAACATTTCTCGAAGCACTCCGACTTATTCTGCAAGGCACTGACCTTAAAGGAACAAAAGGCCAGCTCACAACGGACCCACTCCAGAAAAAGGCCCAAACTAGCTCGCTCGCTAGGCGAGCAATTCCTTCGCCTAGCGAACCCCTCGTTATGACACTCGCCCCAGCGAAGCACCAGATCCAGTAAAAGCCCAAACTAGCTGGCTCGCTAGGCGAGCAACTCCTTCGCCTAGCGAAGCTTGCGAATAGCAGAATTTCTGGGCTTCATTCTGAGCCCATTAGGTCACAACAAGAGCATTATAAATAGCCAAGCTTCAGTCAGAAAAAGGGGGAACGAAGACAGAGGAAGACGGACGGAAACCCTGGCACAGAAACCCTGGAGACCAGCTTAAGGAATTTTGAGTAAAGAAACCCTAAAGGCCACTCATCCGCTCCGAAGCTACCGCCGCCCAATTCCATCCGATACCAAGAGTGGTCAGTCCCTTCAACATCGCAGCTCGGTTGTAAACAGGTTTGCGTATCTCTAATGTTTTATGCTTTTAATCGATAATCTCTACATACATAAGGCATCATGATTAAATTTTCGGATATGTAATTTGATTTCACATGCGAATTTAAATATGCTTGAATATCCTGAATGTTTGTCCATGCTATTCCTGTAATTCAATGCCGCAAAGTTCAGGGTTCCGGAGATCATGCTGTCATCAAATTCAAAACCAGCAGCCGCTCGCTAGCACATCGCTAAGCGAGCTTGTAGCGAGCACTCGCTAAGCCTTCGCTAGGCGAAGCAGGAGCGAACGAGACAGTGGCTGTTTTGTTTCTTTTCTGTTCTGCCTTATGTTTGTCTAATCAAGCTTCATTATAATTCTGCATTATTTGGCCTGACTTTATGACTGTTGTGTTTATTTTGTGGTGCAATTTTCAATTGTACTTTACCTCGGTGCTCTAACCCGTGTGCTGAATTGTGTAAAGGTTTACATATTCCCGAGGAAATGGCCGGCTAGGTATTCCACCTTATGTGTGGGATATCCCTATGGAGATGGATTCTGAATTACTTAATTTTAATGTGGAGATTCATCCTAAATTCTCTAGTTGATTTTAATGTATTGATTTCATCGATGTTAACGTGGACCTAATTACCTAATTGATTACGGCTATATAATTAATTGTAAAACTTTGCCTTTTAATAAGTGATCTTGGACCTCTCTTTTGTTACCCTACGATTACGGTATTATGGTCATGTCCCACGAATATGGGGATACATTTAGCAAAGACCCTTCGGTTAAATCATCATAGTCCCTCGAATGTTGCCTTTGTCCCTCGATGACCCTTCGGTGTAGCCTACGGTTAAATGATGATAGTCCCTTCGAATGCTAAGGTATCCTCACAGCTGTTGCCTTCAATGACCAATTGATGACCCTACGATGACCCTTTTACATCCAAAGGATAAAACTACTTATTTCTCAATAGTAAGGACAGTTTTACCCTCATAAGGATAGGAAATGCCCATAAAGACCTTGGGTAGGTATAACTCTCAATTGCTTATTCATAACCTAAAATACTTTCAACGCCTCACATTTTTCAAAACCTCTTTTAGAAAATCACCATTTGGCATACATTCGTACTAGAATCATTGCCGAGTTATATTTTTCTAAACGACTTTCAAAATTAAATGAGATAACCACTTTGTATACATTCATGCAAGAATCATTACAAAGTTAAATTCTCCTTTTTCAAAACATTTCCTACACATTTCTCAACTACTTTTTCAAACTAGAAAAGCATAAGTGATCAAGCAATTAAGAGCCCATGGATAACCATGGATACAAAGGGTGCTAACACCTTCCCTTTGTATAATGTACCTCCCGAACCCAAAATCTAATCAAGGTCTTTCCTGTTCTTTTATGTCCTTTCCTTTTGGATAAAATAAAAGTCGGTGGCGACTCTTGCTATCCGCGACATTGCGATTCAAAGCAAAACGCATAAAGTCAGTTCACCATATGACACAGTGGTAACTAAATTGAGAAGAGAACCATGTCTCTTGATGAACTGCGCATGATCGGAAAGTTCTGACACTAAGTTCTTGAGTTGAGGGGAGATTGCTACAAGATTAATCCGGATGGTCTTCCTGGGAGCCATAGCTTTACAAAACAGAGCAAAGTTAAATCCCTAAGTCCTTGAAATGGTTATAATGTCATGATATTATGATGTTATGATGTTATTATGTTATGATGTTATGTAAACAAACACAAGCAAGTCACACAACAATCACTCCTAAGTTTTAAGGCTTGCATGAGTTCCATAGGTAAGTACCCTCCCTACTGAAGTTTGGTTGGTTCAACCTGTCCTAGAATAGTAACCGGGTTCTAAAAGGATCTCCAATCATTGACCTTCCTTCAAGTCCACTTCAGTGCAACACCAAGTGGTTGACCGAAGCTTCCCTAAAGTCCAATCTCAAGGAGTGTAGTATCGACTCTCAACCAACCCCAGTCGGAACCGAAGTCAGTTATCTCACTACTTTCTAATGGCCAGGATGAGTCAATTAGGATTCTAAAGGTCTGGTTAATGCTTTAATGACACCACGCAGATGCCAAATTTTTCCTCAAGTAAACATGAGGAACATCAGGACATCCAAAGTGTCACATTAACCGTAGCCATCATTTTAACCATTCCAGTATACGCCGGATAGTCGCGATGATCTATTGCTACTTACCTAAGGTACACTAGATCCGGGTGTAGGATCTTTCACTCAAGAATACCCAAGCAATCCCTTAAAAGTAAATCAGACAATTTTAAATAAGTGATCTTGTTTTTTAAGGTAACCTCTCTTGTAATCGTCCCCAGCAGAGTCGCCAGTTCTGTCATACGGTGAACTGACTTGGGGTATTTTGCTTTTTATCGCAATGTTGCGGATAGCAAGAGTCGCCACCGACTTTTCTTTTATCCAATAAGGAAAGGTGGAAAAGAACAGGAAAGACCTCAATAGATTTTGGGTTCGGGAGGTACATTATACAAAGGGAAGGTATTAGCACCCTTTGTATCCATGGTTATCCATGGGCTCTTAATTGCTGGATCACTTATATTTTGTCTGAAAAGTGTTGGTGAATTGTTTAAAAATGTTTCGAAAAGAGAGTTTAACTTTGTAATGATTCTCGTATGAATGTATACAAAGTATTTATCTCGTTTGATTTTGAAAAACAGTTTAGAAAAATATAACTTGGTAATGATTCTAGTATGAATGTATACCAAGTGGTGATTTTCTAGGACTTGCAAAGTGTGAGGGGTGGAAAATGTTTTAGGTTATGATCCAGTAATTGAGAGTTATACCTTCCTAAGGTCGTTATGGGCATTTCCTATCCTTATGAGGGTAAAACTGTCCTTACTATTGAGAAGTAAGTAGTTTTATCCTTTGGATGTAAAAGGGTCATTGTAGGGTCATCGATAGGTCATTGAAGGCAACAGTTGTAAGGATACCTTAGCATTCGAAGGGACGATCATCATTTAACCGTAGGCTACACCGAAGGGTCATCGAGGGACAAAATCGTATTTTCGAAGGCAACATCCGAGGGACCATGATTTATTTTATGATGATTTAACCGAAGGGTCTTTGCTAAGTGTATCCCTACATTCGCGGGACACGACCGTTATACCGTAATACCGTAGGGCAGCAAAGAGAGGTCCAAGATCACATATTTAAAGGCCGTATTTTACAATCAATTAGGCAATTAGGATGAATCTCCACATTAAAATCAATACATTAAAATCAGCTAAGTAATTGAGGGTGGATCTCCACATTAAAATTAATACATTAAAATTAATTAGGTAATTTAGGGTGAATCTCCACAAAGGGCATCCCACAAATAAAGTGGAATACCTATCTAGCCAGCTTTCCCGGCGATGTGTGAACCTTTGCAAAACTCAGCAAACATGTCAGAATACCAAATCAGGGTGCAATCGAGAATTACACCACAAAAGAAACCAGAACAGCAGTAGGGTCAGATAAACAATGCATGGCTATGATAAAAACATGACAGGTGGGCAAAAGTCAGAACAGAAAAGTCGGCTGCTGTCGCGTTCGCTCCTGCTTCGCCTAGCGAAGTCTTAGCGAACACTCGTTGCATGCTCGCTTAGCGATGTGCTAGCGAGCGGCTGCGGATTCCGGTTTTAATAACGATATAATGGCAGCAAGCTTCACACCTTATAGTGTAACACCCTTCTAAATACCCCAAATATTTAATTAAAAATATTAACATATAACAATCAGAGTAATTATGCCCCGAAGGGTGTCACACCATCATTTCACAACAATCATCCAATATCCTGTCATGCTCATTTATTTGATCAAAATAAGACTCTTTTGCATAATTCGCAGCGGACACAAAATATCGACATTCAAATCATGTACTACATTACATGTAAGGTTGATCAACGACTAAATTAAAACATAGTCAAACATCCCCTCCCGATGTTACATCTACCAGAGCATGACCACTAAGGACAACACTAGACTCCAAGGACTAGCTTCTACTCAACTCTGCTCGTTACCTGAAAACATAGTTGTAAGGGTGAGTTCCTCAATCGATAAATAAGCATTATAAAATATTATGTCATGTTAAGTAATTTATCACATCAATCACCCTAATTGCAACATACATTCAGTAACAGCACATCCACTCAACATCATGCTCAACACCAACATACAACATAAGTATAATCTCGTATCATACTCCATAACAACACAAACACACGTATAATATTGGAATACATCCATTCATATTATACGCCATACATACATTATGCAATGAGACTCCACACATGCGGTACCGACTATTCTTGAACATATAGTTCAAGCTCACCGATCAACTCCAGATACGGCTACTAAGCTCACTAGTCCCACTCATTTGAGATCTAATGACTCACTCACTAATTCCTCACCATGGGAATTAGCTACAGCCCCGAAGGCTAGACTATGCACACTAATCATCTAGTATGCAAACATCAACAACAAATCCACATTGATTCACTCACTAATTCCTCACTATGGGAATTAGCTACAGCCCCAAAGGCTATGCTATGCACGCTAATCATCTAGCAATGCAGCACCAACAACAATTCACAACGGACATAAGCTCACACTCTAAGCCATACAACAGTCCATTCACAACACAGGCATAATATATACATTCACATCATTATGCATGCCATCATACATCATCAACACATCATTATTGTGTAATTCAATTAAATACAGTATTAGCACTCTCTACTAATACTTATACTGCTCACAACAGCGGGATATAATCCCTATTACATCATGTGCCAACATAGGCCAGCTCTCAATTATGTACACAATATTAAAATATCCATTTTTCCACTCTACAACATACGATAACAATTTTTGATGATGACAAAGGACCATCATGCACGTCTACGAACAAAGATTTGAAGGCTTTGAGTCGACCATAGGGGTCAGCTCAAAGCTCGCAGGTTGGCGCAAAGGCTCTGCTCAACTGGAGGGAGTCAGCGCAAAAACCCCTTGCATCGACGCATACAGTCGACGCTTAACTCACGGGTCGGCGCAAAAATGCCTTGCGTCGACGCATGCAGTCGGCGCGTGCCCCACGGGTCAGCGCACGCCGACTCTATGGTCGACCGTTCGCGCGCAGACTCAGATTTCTGAGTTATTCCAAAGTTCCGTTAGCTTAACGCATATCCGGTTTTCCGGCCGCTTCCTCATCTAAAACCATCTCTAAAGAAAACAATTTGTCTTGTAAATTGGTAGCGCCGATTCAGGTTTTTAATTGGGATTCGTGCCATAGTCTAACATTTACGACTCACACAACTATCGATTCAATTTACAGATTTTAACATAGTTTATCCAACATCAATTTCAGCATATACAGTCCCAATTAGGGTTAAATCAACGGCTTATCACTACCCATTACATATTATCCTATAATACCCATTAATCGACGATAAACCCCCCTTACCTGAGTTAATCCGGCGACTCTATAAGCTTCCGGCTCTTCCTTCTTCAACCTTCGTTCTCTGGCTTTTTGCCCTTTTCCCTTTTCTGCCTCCTTTCCCTTTTCACGTGAAAAGTTTCTTTTCCAAATGAGACCCTTTTCTCTTATTTCCAACATATATATTTTTCAAATAATAATAATAATAATCCAAAAATAATAATAATAAAATTCTCAATTATTTAATTAAATTAATAAATAATTTATTAACTCAATTTAAATAATTATTTTATTATTATCGGGGTGTTACAACTCTCCCCCACTAAAAGAGTTTTCGTCCTCGAAAACATACCTCAAGCGAACAACTCTGGGTAAGACTCCTTCATCTTACTCTCCAGTTCCCAAGTCGCATTGCCACCTGCTGGTCCTCCCCAAGCTACCTTCACCAAGGCAATCTCTTTACCCCGCAACTGCTTCAACTCTCGATCCTCGATCCTCATAGGTGATGTTTCAACAGTCAGGTTATCTCTCACCTGTACATCATCTACTTGGACTACATGCGACGGATCATGAGTGTACCTCCTCAACTGAGACACATGAAAAACCTCATGCAAATTCGCAAGTGACGGCGGTAAAGCGATACGATAGGCTACCTCCCCTATCCGCTCCAAAATCTGATAAGGACCAATAAATCGAGGTGTCAACTTCTTCGACTTCAAAGCTCGACCAACACCAGTTATCGGAGTAACACGGAGAAACACATGATCTCCCTCTTGAAATTCAAGTGATTTCCTCCTCTTATCATGATAACTCTTCTGACGACTCTGAGCAATTCTCATCTTCTCCTGAATCATCTTAATCTTTTCCGTAGTCTGTTGAACAATCTCCGGTCCAACCACAACACTCTCACCGGACTCATACCAACATAAAGGTGTCCGACATCTCCTACCATACAAAGCTTCAAACGGTGCCATACCAATGCTCGAATGAAAACTATTGTTGTAGGTAAACTCAATCAAAGGTAAATAACAATCCCAAGCACCTCCTTTTTCCAAAACACAAGCTCTCAAAAGATCCTCTAGTGACTGAATCATCCTCTCAGTCTGACCATCAGTCTGCGGATGATATGCAGAACTCAATCTCAGCTTAGTTCCCAACGCCCTCTGCAAACCTTCCCAGAATTTCGATGTAAATCTAGGATCTCTGTCCGAAACAATACTCGACGGAATACCATGCAAACTTACAATTCTCTCAATATACAACTCGGCTAATCTCTCTAACGGATAATCCATTCTGATCGGAATGAAATGAGCCGACTTCGTCAATCTATCAACAATCACCCAAATAGCTTCAAAATTCTTACTTGTCCTCGGTAAACCAGAAACAAAATCCATACTGATACTATCCCACTTCCACTCTGGAATAGCCAACGGTTGCATTAGCCCAGACGGCTTCTGATGCTCAATCTTTGACTTCTGACAAGTCAAACAGGAATAAACAAAACTCGCAATTTCTCTTTTCATTCCCGGCCACCAAAATAACTTTTTCAAATCATGATACATCTTCGTAGCTCCAGGATGAATACTCAACCCACTACGATGCCCTTCCTCAAGAATACTCTTCTTAAGCTCGGTAACATCCGGAATACACACCCGATTACCAAATCTCAAAACACCATTCTCATCAACTCTGAATTCACCACCTTGACCTTGATTTACTAAAGTCAACTTATCAACCAAAAGCATATCGGATTTCTGACTCTCTCTGATCTTATCCAGAATACCACTCGTTAACTTCAACATTCCCAATTTAACACTATTGTGAGTACTCTCACACACCAAACTCAAGTCTCTAAACTGCTCAATTAAGTCCAATTCCTTAACCATTAACATAGACATGTGTAATGATTTCCGACTCAGTGCATCAGCCGCTACGTTTGCTTTACCCGGATGGTAATTCAAACCAAAGTCATAATCCTTCAGAAATTCTAACCATCTCCTCTGTCTCATATTCAGCTCCTTCTGATCAAACAAATACTTTAAACTTTTATGATCACTGAAAACTTCAAATCTTGACCCGTACAAATAATGCCTCCACAACTTCAGAACAAATACCACAGCTGCCAACTCTAAATCGTGCGTCGGATAGTTCCTCTCATGAACCCTCAGCTGTCTCGAAGCATAAGCTATAACCTGCTTATTCTGCATCAATACACCACCTAAACCCAACAATGAAGCATCACAGTAAACCTCAAATGATTCTGACGGACTCGGTAATATCAGAATAGGAGCAGTAGTCAACCTTCTCTTCAACTCTTGGAAACCCTCTTCACATCTTGAGTCCCAAACAAACGCTTGCCCCTTTCTAGTCAACATTGTCAACGGTAACGCCAACTTAGAAAATCCCTCAATGAACTTCCTATAATAACCAGCCAATCCAAGAAAACTTCGAATCTCAGCCACAGACTTAGGAGCTTCCCACTTAGCTACCGCTTCTATCTTAGAAGGATCAACAGCAACACCACCTCTTGAAATCACATGACCAAGAAAACTAACCTCTTCTAACCAAAATTCGCACTTAGACAGTTTAGCAAATAACTTCTTTTCTCGTAGAACTTCTAAAACCACTCTCAAATGCTCAGCATGTTCTTCTTCAGATTTCGAATACACCAAAATGTCATCAATGAACACCACAACAAACTGATCTAGGTACGGATGGAAAATCCTATTCATATACTCCATAAATACTCCAGGCGCATTAGTCACACCAAAAGGCATTACAGAATACTCATAATGTCCATACCTTGTTCTGAAAGCGGTCTTTTGAATATCCTCAGTTTTCACACGTATCTGATGATACCCAGATCTCAAATCTATCTTGCTGAACACACTCGCACCAACCAACTGATCCATCAAATCATCAATCCTCGGCAAAGGATACCGATTCTTGATCGTCACTTTATTCAGTTGCCTGTAGTCCACACACAACCTCATAGTACCTTCTTTCTTCTTAACCAATAACACTGGTGCACCCCACGGTGACACACTCGGACGAATAAATTTCTTGTCCAACAGATCTTCCAACTGACTCTTCAATTCAGCTAACTCAACAGCAGACATACGATACGGAGCCATCGATATCGGTCTAGTACCAGGTACCAAATCAATCGAGAACTCAACTTCACGTTCTGGCGGTAATTCATTCACTTCTTCTGGAAACACATCAGGAAAATCACACACCACGGCTAGATCACCAATCACCAGTTTATCTTTAGCCTCCAAAGTCGCTAACAGCACAAACAACTCTGCCCCATCTGCTACTTCCTCGTTCACCTGCCTAGCTGATAGAAACAAATCCTTTCCGTCCTCAACCTCAGGAAATATCACAGTCTTATCAAAACAATTGATAGAAACTCGGTTAAACACCAACCAGTTCATACCCAAGATAACATCGATCTGCACTAATGGAAGACACACAAGGTCTATCCCAAAATCTCTACCAAAAATACTCAAAGGACAACTCAAGCAAACTGAAGTAGTGGTCACTGAACCCTTTGCAGGAGTATCAATCACCATACTACCATACATCTCAGATATCTCTAACTTAAGTTTCACAGCACAATCCAAGGATATGAAAGAATGAGTAGCACCGGTGTCAATAATAGCTACAAGAGGAAAGCCATTAATATAACACGTACCTCGGATCAAACGATCATCTGTAGAAGTCTCAGAACCCGATAAAGCAAAGACCTTGCCTCCTGACTGATTCTCTTTCTTCGGCTTAGGACACTGTGGACTGATATGACACAACTCTCCACAGTTGAAACAAGTGACAGTCTTCAACCGGCACTCTGCAGCCAAGTGACCACCCTTGCCACACTTGAAACACTTCATCTCAGCACTGGTACACTCATGAACACGATGTCCAGCCCGACCACATCTATAACACTTAACAGGAGCACTAGAGTCTCCCCCACTAGGCCTCTTAATCCCACTCTGCTTCTGGAACCCTTTGCCAACTGCATATGGTTTTCCACGGTCATTCTGATTCTTGCCTTTCCTATCAACCCTCTGCTGATAGCTCTCTGCTCTGGCTTTGGAATCCTGTTCAAAAATCCTGCAACAGTCAACCAAGTCAGAAAACACTCTGATCCGCTGATATCCAATAGCCTGCTTGATCTCGGGACGTAACCCGTTCTCAAACTTCACACATTTTGAAAATTCTCCAGCAGCCTCATTATAGGGAGTGTAATACTTCGACAGCTCGGTGAACTTAGCAGCATACTCAGTAACAGACCTGTTACCCTGCTTCAATTCCAAGAATTCTATCTCTTTCTTTCCTCTGACATCCTCTGGAAAGTACTTCCTCAGGAATCTCTCTCTGAACACAGCCCAAGAGATCTCAGCATTCCCAGCAGATTCCAACTCAGTGCGGGTAGCAACCCACCAATCATCAGCTTCTTCTGACAGCATATGTGTACCGAACCTGACCTTCTGGTTATCAGCACACTCAGTCACTCGGAAGATTCTCTCGATCTCCTTCAACCACTTCTGAGCACCATCTGGATCGTATGCTCCCTTGAACATTGGAGGATTGTTCTTCTGGAACTCACTCAATTGACGAGCAGCTCCCATTCCCACAACATTCGGATTTCCTCCAAGTACTCCAGCTAGCATACCCAGGGCCTCAGCAATTGCAGCATCATCTCTACCTCTTCCAGCCATCTCTATTCTGAAAACCCAAACAAGCTAAACAATAAGTACTGATAGGGTTACACAACGCCTATCCCGTACAGGGGAATTAGAATAGTTACGACTCGACACGACCGACTATGCTCTGATACCACTAATGTAACACCCTTCTAAATACCCCAAATATTTAATTAAAAATATTAACATATAACAATCAGAGTAATTATGCCCCGAAGGGTGTCACACCATCATTTCACAACAATCATCCAATATCCTGTCATGCTCATTTATTTGATCAAAATAAGACTCTTTTGCATAATTCGCAGCGGACACAAAATATCGACATTCAAATCATGTACTACATTACATGTAAGGTTGATCAACGACTAAATTAAAACATAGTCAAACATCCCCTCCCGATGTTACATCTACCAGAGCATGACCACTAAGGACAACACTAGACTCCAAGGACTAGCTTCTACTCAACTCTGCTCGTTACCTGAAAACATAGTTGTAAGGGTGAGTTCCTCAATCGATAAATAAGCATTATAAAATATTATGTCATGTTAAGTAATTTATCACATCAATCACCCTAATTGCAACATACATTCAGTAACAGCACATCCACTCAACATCATGCTCAACACCAACATACAACATAAGTATAATCTCGTATCATACTCCATAACAACACAAACACACGTATAATATTGGAATACATCCATTCATATTATACGCCATACATACATTATGCAATGAGACTCCACACATGCGGTACCGACTATTCTTGAACATATAGTTCAAGCTCACCGATCAACTCCAGATACGGCTACTAAGCTCACTAGTCCCACTCATTTGAGATCTAATGACTCACTCACTAATTCCTCACCATGGGAATTAGCTACAGCCCCGAAGGCTAGACTATGCACACTAATCATCTAGTATGCAAACATCAACAACAAATCCACATTGATTCACTCACTAATTCCTCACTATGGGAATTAGCTACAGCCCCAAAGGCTATGCTATGCACGCTAATCATCTAGCAATGCAGCACCAACAACAATTCACAACGGACATAAGCTCACACTCTAAGCCATACAACAGTCCATTCACAACACAGGCATAATATATACATTCACATCATTATGCATGCCATCATACATCATCAACACATTATTATTGTGTAATTCAATTAAATACAGTATTAGCACTCTCTACTAATACTTATACTGCTCACAACAGCGGGATATAATCCCTATTACATCATGTGCCAACATAGGCCAGCTCTCAATTATGTACACAATATTAAAATATCCATTTTTCCACTCTGCAACATACGATATCAATTTTTGATGATGACAAAGGACCATCATGCACGTCTACGAACAAAGATTTGAAGGCTTTGAGTCGACCATAGGGGTCAGCTCAAAGCTCGCAGGTTGGCGCAAAGGCTCTGCTCAACTGGAGGGAGTCAGCGCAAAAACCCCTTGCGTCGACGCATACAGTCGACGCTTAACTCACGGGTCGGCGCAAAAATGCCTTGCGTCGACGCATGCAGTCGGCGCGTGCCCCACGGGTCAGTGCACGCCGACTCTATGGTCGACCGTTCGCGCGCAGACTCAGATTTCTGAGTTATTCCAAAGTTCCGTTAGCTTAACGCATATCCGGTTTTCCGGCCGCTTCCTCATCTAAAACCATCTCTAAAGAAAACAATTTGTCTTGTAAATTGGTAGCGCCGATTCAGGTTTTTAATTGGGATTCGTGCCATAGTCTAACATTTACGACTCACACAACTATCGATTCAATTTACAGATTTTAACATAGTTTATCCAACATCAATTTCAGCATATACAGTCCCAATTAGGGTTAAATCAACGGCTTATCACTACCCATTACATATTATCCTATAATACCCATTAATCGACGATAAACCCCCCTTACCTGAGTTAATCCGGCGACTCTATAAGCTTCCGGCTCTTCCTTCTTCAACCTTCGTTCTCTGGCTTTTTGCCCTTTTCCCTTTTCTGCCTCCTTTCCCTTTTCACGTGAAAAGTTTCTTTTCCAAATGAGACCCTTTTCTCTTATTTCCAACATATATATTTTTCAAATAATAATAATAATAATCCAAAAATAATAATAATAAAATTCTCAATTATTTAATTAAATTAATAAATAATTTATTAACTCAATTTAAATAATTATTTTATTATTATCGGGGTGTTACATATAGCATTCATTACAGAGATTATGTGGTTAGACATTCAGATGTTCATGCATACTTAAATTCATATGTAAAACTTAAGATAGTTTCATAAATTCAATCATGATACCATGTGCAAATTAAGAACATAAGGTAGTAATAGCAATGCCAACCTGTTTGTAATCGAATTGTAACCTTGAATTGGCCGATCGGATCGAATTGAGCGGAAGTGACCTTGCTGCCGCCGGCTTTTCCTTCAGGGTTTGTCTCCAGTGAGTATCAGGGTTTGCTTGCCAGGGCTCTCCTTTTCTCCGTTTTCGTTCCCCCCTTTTTCTGACTGGAGTTGTGGTATTTATAATGCCTTTTTTCATGACCTAATGGGCTCAGAGTGAAGCCCAGAATTTTCTGTTATCTGTCAGCTTCGCTAGGCGAGCGTGTAGCGAACGTTCGCTAGGCGAGCGTGCAGCAAACGTTCGCTAGGCGAAGGATTTGCTCGCCTAGCGAGCAGGCCAGTTTGGGCCATTTTCTGGATTGGGCCACTCGTGAGCTGGGCCTTTGTTCCTTTAAGATCAGTGTCATAAAAATGAGTCGGAGTGCCCTGAAAAATGTCTTGAAATATTAATGGGCAAATTTTGGGGTATGACAGTCGGGTTTTTGTTATCGTCTCCACAGGGATTGTGAGATATCGCCGCCATTCGACAGTTGTTTCAATTCTTAACTCGTAGTTACAAGGGGGTTTTGGTTTTAGTCACAGTATCTTGCACAAAAGTGTAATAAAATGTGGTAAAAGTTTTGGTTTTTCTATTTGAGAAATATTGTCAAAGTTAGGGTTCGACGATCACTTTGCATGTATATGTTCGATCAACAAAACTTATAAACTCCTTTAGATGACAAACTATTTCACAAAGTCCTCCCAATGTGTTTATCTCTAACACACATTGTGGGTTTTCCCATTTTGATCCATTGTTTATCTCTAACACAATCTATCAAAATGACAACTTTTTGGTTCAACCTTATGGTGAACAAAATCATTCATTATTATCTCTAGCTAACAAACAAGATTGGATGAAAACCTAGGTAAAGAGTTGGTAAACATCTCTCGATCATAAACCAACACAAAGAGTATTTTGTTGAGTGTAGTTTTAAGTGTCGGGTTTTTGTTATCGTCTCCACAGGGATTGTGAGATATCGTCGTCGTTCGACAGTTGTTTCAATTCTTAACTCGTAGTAACAAGGGGGTTTTGGTTTTAGTCACAGTATCTTGCATAAAAGTGTAATAAAATGCGGTAAAAGTTTTGGTTTTTCTATTTGAGAAATATTGTCAAAGTTAGGGATCGACGATCACTTTGCATGTATATGTTCGATCAACAAAACTTATAAACTCCTTTAGATGACAAACTATTTCACAAAGTCCTCCCAATGTGTTTATCTCTAACACACATTGTGGGTTTTCCCATTTTGATCCATTGTTTATCTCTAACACAATCTATCAAAATGACAACTTTTTGGTTCAACCTTATGGTGAACAAAATCATTCATTACTATCTCTAGCTAACAAACAAGATTGGACGAAAACCTAGGTAAAGAGTTGGTAAACATCTCTCGATCATAAACCAACACAAAGAGTTTTCAATAAAACAAAGTTTTCACCATATATTCATCATTAAAGAGTTTACAAATGAAGATCATCCCATTTACACACAAAGCTAATGATCATCTACATCTAACCTTGACAAAATGAAGAACTTAGCCACTCATTTTCATGGTGGCTTGCACAACAAGTCTCGGTTGAAGGTTGATCAACATCCAAGTCGAAGAATCGAGATTGGATGGGAATCCACCTTCTTCTTGTAGAATAATGTTAAGAGATGAAGAAAAATGGGTTTCTAGGTTACAAAATATCTCTAGAGCAAATGCTGAAAATATCTAAAAAAGTACAAAGTATGGAAGTGTAAAAGTATGGCTCCAAAAAGTAGCCCCTGCTACTTATAGTGCTGCTACTGAGCTGTCATGCTCGCTAGGCGAGCATAATGGTTCGCCTAGCGAGCCCCTAGAATAGGCACCAGAGGCACCTTTGCCAGATTTGCACGTTCGGTAGGCGAACAAAACCTTCGCTAGGCGAATCCCACGCTTCAACCTTCGCTCCAGCGAGCTTAGGAGGTTTTGCTACTGGAATTGCTCGCTGGGAGCTCGCTAATGTCTCGCCTAGCGAGTGAGTGCTGACTGCGCTTTTGACCAAGTATGGGCGTGTTCGCTACCACCTTCGCTGTCTGCTCGCCTAGCGAGTTTGTTGATGTTTGCTACTGTAAAATACTAGAGATGTTCGCTGGAAGCTCGCTGGGTGCTCGCCTAGCGAGAACTTCGCCACAACACTCGCCTAGCGAGTAAGCTGATGAATGCATTCTTTTTCTTGGTCCCTTGCCATTTTCTTGTGCCTTCATTTTCTATTATTTCATGCCTAATTCCTGCACAATAACGCACAAATCAAAGGTACCAAGATCATTTAACATTGTATTGCGATTCATCTAAAACAAAGGCGGTTTCGAACGCTTTAGCAACAAAAAGGAGTGAAAGATGCCCACATTTGATAGCTCAAATAAGCACTTTTGGGCATCTAACACCCACCTAAAGGCATTCATTTACATTTCAAGCATTTGTATTTATCAATTTGCATCCACTTATTTGAAGGATAACGGCGATCCAAAACGCAGCGGAAATTAAAATTTTCTCCTTTAGTGATTCTTACGAATGGGCATGATCAGTGATAGAATAGTTACCTCTTGTAACGATTGAAACCTTTGATGCAGATCTACGGAGCGAATTCCTTCAATCTCAATACTAGCTGCTATGAATGAAGACTTTGAGTGAGAGAGAGAGAAAGAGAAAATGAAAATGCAATCGCAATGAATGCTTCTGTACAAGGGTTCTATTTATAGAACCACTTGTGTGGGCTTCAAGCTAAAAAGCCCACTTAAGTGTATGTGACCCATATCTTATAATATGCCCAAAATCACTTAAGCACGTGGTACCTTAACATATTTCGTATTCTACTTAAGTACACCGTACCTTACGATGTTCTACAATTCACTTAAGTACAACGTACCTTATGATGTTCCTTAGTTACTCTATCTCTCATCAATCTGTCCTTTGTGTGTGACCCTGTAGGTTTTCGCGGCATTGACAATTATATTAAATCACGTATTTAACATAATAAACGGTGAGCGATATCTAGCAACACATCACTGCTACCCAAGACACGAAAATGTCATGTGATCTGACAAATCCTTCTGTGATAATACTTGTGCGTATAATTACCCTTTTGCCCTTATGTCTATATTGAATACAAGGCATATACCGTGTCATCCTTGTCCAGTTCAATATTGGGCCCATAGACATTTATCCTGTTACGCGGGATGGGCAAATTCCATCTAGATCACTCATGTCCCTTAGCATGCTTCGTGGGGTACCCATCAACTGTCTTTATAGTTATCCAGTTACGGACAATGTTTGATCAGCAATAAAGCACTCGACTCTACATCTAGGGTCCATAATGGTTTCAGGTCGAAGGGTGGTATAAACCATTATCACCATGAGAATAACTTATGACACTTTGCATAACATTCTATATAGTATTCTCATAGCGGGTCAATCCAGTATAAATATTACTCTTAATATTCATACCTATGTTTAAGACTTGATAACTCCTTATCCATGATCCATGAGATGTGATCATCAGTCTATATACATAATAGTCTTTATGCTTTAATATTATCCCACTTCACAATAAAGCTCGACTATGGATACTTTAAGAATAATGTCCTTATGTTTAATGTGATCTCATGATCAAGTCACACTTGATACATTAAACGGACTAGCTATTCTAGGGACTTTATTAAACAAACGTAATAAAGAAAAAACCTTTTATTATTAATAAATAATTCGATACAAGTACCAAAAGTATTGGCCTCTAGGGCTTACACCAACATTATTGACATAAATTATTCCGTTTTTTTTTAAATTTTATTTCACTGATATTTATTTAATTTTCATTAGATTTTTTTCTATTTACCAATTCACATAAAAAAAACATGTTCTTTAAACATGACCTTTATCCATAAGCACTCATATTCATAAATAATTCAATTTTTTTTTAATTTTCATTTTAATGACATTTATTTAAATTTCATTAGAATTTTTTCTATTTACCAATTCACATAAAAAACATGATCTTTATTCATAATCATTCATATTCGTAAATAATTTCATTTTTAATTTCATTTTAATGGCAATTATTTAATTTTCATTAAAAAAATTCTTTTATCAATTCACATAAAAATAGGATCTTCATTCATAAACATTCATATTCATAAATTATTTCATTTTAATTTATTTTTTATTTTTATTTTTTTTCTCCTTTTACCAACTCACATAAAAAAAATATAAGATCTTCATTTACTATGTCATTCATACATTTGTTTTTTCATAAGTTTTCTATGGTACATTGCATAGAGTTATCAAAAATTAGGTTCTTTTTGGTTTATCTTGGTTTTGTTTTTAAAATTCTAGCAAGAAAGTTTTTGTGTTATGTTTAAATAAGTAATGACAAATTAAATTTGGTTTCACAAATTAAGGCATGAATTTAAAAAAAAAATGAAATGAAAAATGATGATAATTATAATTTTTTGTTCTACAATTTGTTTTTCATTTTGTTTTACAATTTTTTACAATTTTAAACTTGGTTTTATAATTTATTTCCTTCATTTGAATTTAATTGAATCTTTTGTAATATTTATAGTTAGATTATTTTTATTTTATTTTATTTTATTTTAAAAAAATAATAATTTTATGTTACTTTTTGTCTACATCATAAGAAAAACATAACAATTAGAAAAAGAAATCTTTAGTTACACATTTACAATTTTTATTTTTTACAGCAACTAAATAAACAAATAATTTGGTTTCCGATGCATAGGATTGAAAATTACAAAAAATAGTGTCCCAAGAATTCTATTCTTTTTCTACATTAAAGGATTAAAAATTACAAAAAATAGTATCCGAAGAGTATGGCCTCTTCTTAGTTGACAGGTATGTTTGGTCCCTTTCTCTTTTTGTCTTCATTCATAGGAGCATCTTGGTTCTGTACGCATTTTGTCCTACATGAGCAAATTAACAATATTAGGGAAACAAGTGCAAGGACCCAAAAGCAAAACCATAAAGGATATAACAAAAATTGATTCTTTGGGGCATACCAGGATGACTTGTATCGAAATAGCAAGGCAATATTTGGCATCTAGGAAAGTTCTTCATGATGATTACCTTAAAAAATCTCAAAGACAGGAGATATCAGTTGGAAACCCTATGATGGTTGGGATATAAAATTTGGAGGCAGAGACCAGAAAGGGGGAGGCGAAAAGATTTTAAAAGAGGGACATCAATAAGAAATTTCAAAATATACAGTATCGAAACATCACAAAAAAAAACCACTACCATTTCCATACACTTTTCAGATCCAGAAGAAGATCAACAACAGAAAGGATCAGTCGCAATATCGTGGCAGTAAAATTCCCCATATACATCATAATAGAACAAGGAGAGCCAAAGCAGTAAAAGAGAAGAAAAGATTCAAAGATAAAGCTACTTTCCTGAAATCGGATTTCTTTGACCACAGAACTCGATTTTTCTCTATACCATTTTGCTCGCGTTTGTTCGATAATCTCGTTCATCCTTTTCGAATTTTTCTTTTTGGTTATTTCACTTTCGTTGTTGTTGCTTGATTGCCACCGTGTGTAACCATTCTCGGTCGTCATGGTGCTCCTTGCGCCGTAAAGTTCCATCGTGCCTACTATTTTCTTGATTGTGACTATTCAATTGATGGCGTATGAATTTTGGTGCTTCGAAAATCCTCTTGCGTCGAAAGTAAACAGTTTTATTCCGAACCTAAAAAAGATGTCCTCTTGAATATGGAAGAGGACTGACGAAGAACACATAGGCGTTCTTCATTTGTTTTTTTGATTTTCGTTTTTCTCTTTGATTTTGTGGTCTGTTCATGTGGATGGATGTGCATATGTTCGGTTATGGCAAATGAAAGAACAGAGGAATAAAATTTTCAAGCGGCCGCGTTTCTGCTGAAGTGAAGCGGTTGAGTATTTCCTTTTAGGGGTTTCCCATTTTGTGTTGTATTGATGGCACCGGAGCTGGGTCAGATCCGACCCGCCCTAGGCCCGGCGTACCTGCATCTTTTTTTAATTGGGCCTCTCTTCCGCCCACCCCCGGCCCAAACTCTTATTTTTTTTAATTTGTTTGTTTTATATAGTTTTGTATATGTATGCGTGGATGTAGCCAACCTTCAATTAATCGCTCCTGACCTAGTGGTAGAGACTTCTCCTGTCTCCCATTGGGTCCCTAGTTTGATTCCTGACTTGAGTTTTGTTCTCTTTATTTCATTTCTTGTGGATTTTATATTATGTTTATTTCTTTCTTGAGAACTATTTAGGTTAGGTTTTACCCTATTTAATTTAAATTATTCCAAAACATTACCTTTTTTTAATTATTATATTTTTGTTTTCTTATGCGTCAAAATGAAACTTATATTTTTATTCGTATATTTATTTTTTATTTACAATCAACATATTTTGGTATCCTCCACATCAAGCCTTTGTGAAAACATCAATTCAACTCTTTTGTTTAAACTCCTGCTTCGGTTATTTGAGCCTCAAACCTTCACCTTAACCCCCTTTTATGTATTATTATTCAAATCACTTTCATAAGTGAATCTGAAGAAAAAGATTACCCTGGATGGAATATCCTGTCGTAATCCCGAATATTAGGCCCAAGTTGTAAGAGCTTGTAAGCCCTATGTATTCGTTTTCTCTTCAAAATACTTGTAGTTATTCAAACTTCTTTTCTCAATAAATTGGAAGAAAAAGATTACACTGGATGGAATATCCAGTCGTAATCCCGAATATTAGGTCCAAGTTGTAAGAGCTTGTAAGCCCTATGTATTCGTCTTCTCTTCAAAACGTTCCAATATTCAAATCATTTTCATAGGTGAATCTGAAGAAAAAGATTACCCTGGATGGAATATCCAATCGTAATCCCGAATATTAGGCCCAAGTTGTAAGAGCTTGTAAGTCCTATGTATTCGTCTTCTCTTCAAAATACTTATAATTATTCAAACTTCTTTTCTCAATAAATTGGAAGAAAAAGATTACCCTAGATGGAATATCCAGTCGTAATCCCGAATATTAGGCCCAAGTTGTAAGAGCTTGTAAGTCTTATGTATTCGTCTTCTCCTCTAAAACGCTCGTAAATATTCAAACTTCTTTCTCTCAATAAAATTGAAAGGAAAAGATTACCTGGATGAAATATCCAGTCGTAATCCCGAGTATTAGACCCAAGTTGTAAGAGCTTGCAAGTCGTAAATACTCGTCTTTCAAGCCCCAAAATACATTCAACCTATCAAACTCTTTTTCGCCGCCGTGCGATTGATCAGAAAAACCTTTTCATAAACGAAAGACATCTTGTCTTAAGATGATGTAAAGCAACGTTTCGTCCACAATTGTTGAGTTGAGATAAATGACGATTTTCCGAATGTTGATTTGTAAATCCATTTGATATGTGGTATACGTCTTCTCCTCATCTCTTTTGGGTAAAACAATGTTTTTCGTCGATTAATACAATATAGCTTTCGCTAAAATCGACCAACAAACAAACATTTTTCTACCCAGAACTACGTAAGCCTTGAGTTCTCTATTGAGATACGTAGGAGCAGGATTGCGAAATCGTGTCAGGCCCATTAATAAAAAACTTAGGTTTAGTCCCCTTCGTTTCAAAATCCAAAAACGTCTTCTCTTTTCTTTTGATCCTATTATTCTTTCCCTCATGATAACTCGAGAAGCCTAACATTTCAAACTAACACTAACGGCACAATTAACCTAATGGTTCCCGCTGAGTGCAATGGAAGTGAGAGGTGTTAATACCTTCCCCTTGCGTAATCGACTCCCGAACCCTGATTTGATTGCGACGACCAATTATCATTGTCGTTCTTTCTTGGGTTTTATCGATATTTCCCCTTTCCTTTTTAGGAATAAATAAAGTTCGGTGGCGACTCTGTTCAGTCCATCATGCGAGCGTGCGATTGCGCTTCGCTAAGTCATATTCCCATTTTTTCGAGGTGAGACAGGATGGTAAATAATTGTCAGATGGTGTTGATGCCACATTTAGATAGTGATCATATCATTAATACAAATATCATGGGTAGGGAATTGAAGATTGGAGTGGAAGTGGAGAAGGGTGAAGATGATGGGTTGTTCACAAAGGAAAATGTTTGTGAAGCGGTGAAACTTGTTATGGATGATGAGAATGAGATTGGTAGAGAAGTGAGAGCAAATCATGCCAAGGTGAGGAACCTCTTATTAAGCCATGATTTGGAGTCATCATGTGTTGATGGTTTCTGTGAGAAGCTTCAAGAATTAGTCAGGTGATTTCCTAACTAGTAGGATAAATAAAATAATATAGTTTATTCAAATTTAAATATTGATAATACAAATAATTCATAATACTGCTAAAATTGAGATACTTGAAGGTATCCATCTCAATCTGACGCATAGAGATCAAATAGTCTCATTGGATGCATGTATCAAATTTGTTATGTGAAAAACAACGCCTTTTTACATAATCCATCGTTAAAAACCTAAATCATTTAATGTTTCAATGACATATATTGCACGAGAGACTAAGAAAATATCAAGGTAATCAAAATCGTACCAGACATTGAACCGATATAGACATGGGTTTAGGATTTTAAGGTTTGATTTGTGTTCGACCGAAGTCGAACCGTTATTGTGTAGGTTATATCATTTAGCATTAGTTCTTTACCATATAGATCAGTGACTTTTATTACCTCTAATTTCTTTACGAGAGTCAGTTTGAGAAAGAGTTAAAAAATGTTAGAATAGTATGATTTATGTAAAATATATTAGTGTGATGCTTGTTTTAAGAAAAATAATATTAAAATTTAGAACGAAATACATTTCTTTTTTAGTGTTGTCAATTTTGTGAAAAAACATATAAAATTAAGTCCGACGTTAGAAATATTACAAACTAAAGTGGATAGAGTTACTTATAAATAGAGGTTTATACTTTTCACTAAAAAAAATTAAAATTTTGAAAAGTGTAGAGAAATGCCTTCATTTTTGAGGTTCATCTGATTCAATAGTACCAAATAGTACCAAATTGATATTTCTTTTTTACCTTTTATTATGTTTTTCTTTTAAGTAAAATTAAAAAAAAAAGCTAAAAAAAATTTAAAATCCGGTTCAACATATGTGATTGGAGAAATTTCCGGTTTTGATCGATTTTTTCGATTTCTATCCGATTTTCTATTTTTTTTCCGATTCTTTAACAGGCCGATTATAATGATTTAATAGACCGGATATAAACTCGGTTTCTGGTTTAATCAGTTGAACCGACGAATCCGATCCGATTTTCATAACGATATTGGTCGATTGTGATTTTCCAGTATGTGATCTGATGTATTTGGAAAGTCCATAATGAGAAGAAAACTAACCGAAAAATTTCACCAAAAAGAATACCCCATGCATTAAAAACATGCAAAGGATGCATAATAGCAATATTGCAGCCTCTTCTTGTTGCATCCATTGATTCAGAGAAAGCAACAATGGATTCACCTTCTTTGCACATAGCAATGTTTCCATTGTTTGCTATGGGGCATTTAACCCCATATCTACACCTCTCTAACAAACTAGCCAAAAGGGGACACAAAATCTCATTCTTCATTCCCAAAAACACTCAAACCAAATTGGAACAATTCAACCTTAACCCAAACCTCATCACTTTTTTCCCTCTCAATGTTCCTCATGTTAATGGTCTTCCCTTTGGTGCTGAAACCACTTCAGATGTTTCTTTCTCTTTAGCTCCCCTCATCATGACAGCTATGGATCAAACACAGCCTCAAATTGAGCTTCTCCTCACTCAACTAAACCCTAAAATTGTCTTCTTTGATTTCACCTTTTGGTTACCAAAGTTTGCTCAAACTTTAGGAATCAAGTCTTTACAATACTTCATTGTTAGTCCAGCAACAGTTTCATATGTTGCATCTCCACCAAGGATGTGTAAAGGTACAAACTTGACTGAATTTGATTTTTATGAAACCCCCAAAAGGTTACCCTATTTCTTCCTTTAATCTTTATTCTCATGAAGCAAAGCACCTTGCTTTAAAAAGAAAATTGGAATTTGGAAGTGGGGTTCTTTTCTATGACAGGTTATATAATGGTTTGAACTTCACTGATGCAATTGGGTTTAAAGGATGTAGAGAAATTGAAGGGCCTTATGTTGATTACATTGAAGAACAATTTGCTAAGCCTGTTCTTCTTTCAGGACCTGTTTTACCCGAACCATCAAAAACTGTTTTACCCAAAATGATACTACTGTACTTATTATTGAGATATTGTGACATCAGTTAAAGTATACATAAAATTTAATTTCCATCAACAAGTTCAAGCTTTTCAAAAACATTGAACAAATCGAAATACTTCTTTTATCTTATTAGAAGTAAGAAACATATTGCACCAATATAGAATTTATGAAATATTAATCCAAAGAGTTGATAAAAAGTTGTTAGAAAAAATCAATGAAGATTAGTTGATAGGAAAATAACTCATACTAAGCAAAGTCACAAATTTAGCTCTCGTTTTTTATGCAAATAATTTTTAGTGAGTAGGAATTTCCCTAAGCGTTATTTGAGTTTTAGGGTTATTCTAGTAAGTTCTATAGTTTAACTTATTTAAATTTTTTCTAATAAAAAATGTTAGAAAACATTCACTTTTTTTAATGATTTTTTGATTGCATAAATTCTTTAAAAGTCAAATTATATACCATTTATCCCACAATGAGTGATCCGGTTGACAATTTCATATAGATTAAAAAAAGAATAATTGAAATAGAGAAAATAATATTTTTATTAAAATACCCTTATCATGTATTGGAAATGATAGAAATAATATTAATTAGAGGATAAAATTGAAAAAAATACATTGAAAATTAAAATGAACCATTTATGTTAGGACACTCTTTTATTTCAAATGGATCATTCATTTTGGGAGAGAGTGTGTCTCTCTATTAATGTTGACTATATATTCTTGATATTATCTATTTAAGGAGTTGACCACTCCCAGGAAATATATCTTTTATATGAATTTATCAAAAAAGCAATTCAAATACCAAGAGATTAAGGAAATTTCTTTTTCCATCTCATAGGGTGAAGGACCACCATTTGAAAATTTGAATTTGTTCTTTCTATATTTTGGAAGTGCATTTTCATAAATATTAAAATACACATAAAAAAATGTTGAAAGACTCTATTTTTTGTTAAAAAATAGTTTGAAAATGCATCTATGTATCGGTGAAAGGATTAATTTGAAGATGCATTTCCGTAATAATCCATAGAATCTCATTGATGATGTATTTATTTGCGGATCTTGTTTATTTCACAACTTAGTGACAAATTTAGAAATGCATTTTCAAATTTTTCAAGAGAGAAATTGAATAAAACACCACCTTGCATGTTCTTCTTCTTCGTGATGAAATCACATTTTTCTCTCAAAACCCTTAAAAAACATCCTTCAATTCTCATCAACTTTTGCACTCCAAAACATCATTATTGTGTTGTACTACATCAAAAGAAGCCTTAATTCAAGGTAATGCACTTGTATTTCCTTCCTCATTGATAGTTTTAATTGGGTTTTACTGTAAAAAAATGAACGTTGAGTTTGGAAATGCACTTCCGGATAAGGTTGCATAAGTTTCAGATATGCAATTCTGAATTGTCCTAAAGTTGAATTTGAATGTTAAATATGTTTTTCTATCATGATTGGTTGTAGATATGGTACACCCAGATACTTTCTCCAAAGTTACTGTGTCTACGGATGTTTACCCGGGTGAAATGGAGGTTGATGTTAAACCGATTGATGTCAAGGTAGATGTTAAGCCGATTGAAGTCGAGGTAGATGTTCGTGAATAATTTATAAGTAAACAAACGTTTTCTGTTCATGAACATATGCTCCAATGGATCCGCACGGAGGCCGCCAAACTGGGTTTCGACGTTGTAAATAGGAGGTCTAATAACGATTTTGATAGAAGACACACATTTGTAATAATGAGATGCGAAAGAAGTTGTAAATGCCAACAACCTATTCAGAAGTTGAAACAAGATGACAGTAGAACGAAAAAGTGTGAGTGTCATTTTAAGGTGTGTTAATATGTTAAGTTGAATAGTACGTAGAAATTTAATGTAGTTTCTGGTATACATAATCATGACTTGTGTCACAAGTTAGCTGACCATCCTATTGTATGTCGCCTTAATACTGAAGAGAAAGAACTTGTTTCTAACATGACATTGAATATGGTGTCGTCCAAAAACATACTTGTAACTTTGAAATGTAAAAGACCTCAAAATGTCTCAAATATCAAGCAAATATACAATGTTCGTGCCATAAACAACAAGACGATAAGAGGACCAATAATTGAAATGCAACAACTGTTGAAGCTTCTGGATGATAATCACTATGTTTTTAGGTATATAGTGTGCGAGGATGAAGTCACCGTTCGGGATATATTTTGGACTCATCTTGATTCCATCAAGTTGCTCAACATATTTTTCAATGTGTTCATAATTGATAAACATACAAGACTAACAAGTATAGGCTCTGACTTCTGAAAATTGTTAGTGTTACTTCGATATATATGACTTTTTCAGTGGGTTTTGCATTTTTAGAAAGCGAAAAAAGAGGACAACGTTACATGGTTCTTCTTATAGCAAGTGCATATAATATAATATTTATTGATTTGACAAAATATAGTTTATCGGAAACATTTTTTCCAAATCTATCCGAACGTATCATGTGTATTGGATAGATTTCAAAATCTCTATATTTTGTTCAAGATTATTTGAAATCGGGGTGTCATATACCAAAGACATCACCGGAGTGGACGACACATTCCACAAAAGAGATTGAAACTTGGTCAGATTACTTTCTGGAAAGGATGAGAATTCACCAAGTTAAGCGAGATTGAAAGAGAATAAAATCAGGAAAAGTCAAAGGCGACACCAGCCATAGAAATAGATTTAGGTGGTGACACAAATTTTGATGCTATTTTTTTTTTATTTTTTTTGTATGTATTGTTATCAATGATGTAATATGGATGCAATTTGATACATATGTAATGTATATTCAATATTAATTGTATAATAATTGGGGGTCAATTTTAGAAAAAAAAATCGGTTTCAAATTATTAACAACTTTGTTCTTCCATATAACAAGTGTTGTATGAATAGTGGGTCTGTGGGGCGATTCCGCAGATGCACTTTCGGACTCACCATATTTTAATTGCAAAAACTACTAAACAAAGGGTAATTAAAAAATGCATCTTTGTAGAAACCCTTATTTTATAAAAAATAAATAGGGTGAGTCTGAAAATGCATATCCAGATACCTTCTGAGACAAGATAAGATTTCTAAGATCCATAATGATATAAAACTTGTATAAATATGGGGTCTCTCATCTCATGTTGTTTACAAAAACACATCACCACTACTACGTAAAACATATATAATGACAGTTGTGAAATATATATAATGCCGGTTTCACATTCGTTGTTAGGTAGCGTGTGATTTTATGTATGTTGGTTTCCACACGGGCGAGTGACTGTGGTTATAAGTTAGGTAGCATGTTACTTATAACAACGGATAAAGAAAACAACCGTTGTGAAATAATTTATAGATCCCGGGTTCGAATCCCAGCAACGCCATTCTTGCGTTTTATTATTCTAGATAATGCTCTACTTATAACAACTGTTGAATTAAAAATTGTTGTGATATAATTTGTTTTTTTAATATATATTTTTCAATGTTATAGTATTCCTAAATTTTTAAACTGAATATTTCTGAATCCTATCATACCAGAAACAACAATGCACCAACTTGTGAATTGGATTAGACCAAAAATTGTATTACATCAATGACACAATTATTAGAAGTAATTCATATTTAGTTGTACTATTTTCTTAGCCCCTAAGTTTGTTAGAGGGTATTTTAGTATTTTATCCTATTCTAGTAACCCTAGTTTTAGCTTATAAATAGGGTGACAATCATTGTAACTTTTATCATGTTTTGTAACCGTCATTCTCTTAATAGAATATTTCCATTCATCATTCATTCTACCTTTGCACCAACAATTGGTATCTAGAGCTCCGGTTCGGATGCATTAGGGAAACACGGGAAACACGAGTGAACGTGAGGTCTTGTGTGTTTGATTTTGATTCTTAGATTCGTGTTGAATCTTGAACAAAATCTGATCAGAATTTTAATTTTGTGGGTTGCGAAGCACTGTGAGAAATCTGAGTGTACTGTGCAAGGTAGAAAGATGAACGGAAACGGCAACATGAACACCAAACTTCCAGTATTTGACGGTAAAAACTGGAATCGTTGGATGATCCAAATGCGTGTACTATTCGGTGCTCAAGATGTTCTAGATCTTGTCACTGATGGTTATGTTCCGGTAGCAGCAGATGCGACGGATGAACAGAAAAACGCGTAGAAGGAAGTAAGGAAGAAGGATCAGAAAGCATTGTTCTTCATTCATCAATGTGTTGATGTAAATGTGTTTGAGAAGATTGCAGATTCAACGACAGCAAAGGCTGCGTGGGACACAGTGGTTAGATGTTATGGTGGTGACGCATCAGTGAAGAAGGTGAAGCTTCAGTCCTTGAGAAAGCAATATGAGAATCTCAACATGAAGAATAATGAGAAAGTTTCTGAATACATCTCCAGAGTGATTCTGATCACTAATGAGATGAAAGCGTGTGGAGAAACTCTTTCTGAAGAAACAATCATGGAGAAGGTATTGAGATCCCTTACCTCTCAATTTGATTACATTGTGGTAGCAATAGAACATTCCAAAGATTTGAGCACCATGAGAATTGAAGAGCTGCAGAGCAGTCTAGAAGCGCAAGAGTTGCGTTTGACTGAAAGAACTTCTGAAAGGGAAGTAGAGCAGCAGGCTCTGAAAGCAACTTCTGATAGGAGGTATCAGAAGCAGTCAGAAGCCAGGAGAAGATCTGATGGTGGTCAGAAGTCAGAAAGCTCAACCTCTGATAGACAAAAGAATGCTCAGAAGGGAAAAGAGAAGTATGACAAGAAGAAGATCCAATGTTACTGTTGTAAGAAGTTTGGTCACTTTGCTAGAGATTGTTGGTCAAACAAGGAGAGAAAATCAGAAGAAGCAAATATAGCCAGAAGTTCTGATGACGAATCTGTGCTATTGATGGCCTCTGAATCTGATGATATGGATCTGATAGACTGGTGGTATATGGACATTGGCTGTTCAAATCATCTTACTGGAAACAAGAAATGGCTGGTTGACTTTGACTCTGAAAAGAGGACAAAGATCAGATGTGCTGATGACAAATATCTTAATGCAGAAGGTATGGGAAATGTCAGAGTGATTCTGAACAATGGGAAAACAGCATTGATTCAGAACGTGTGGTATGTACCTGGCATCAGAAGCAATCTGATGAGTGTGGGACAATTAATTGAGAAAGGTTTTTCAGTTACCATGAAGGACAATCTTCTGAAGCTGTATGACTGCAATCAGAAATTGATTATGGAGTCAGAACAGGGAAGGAATAGAACATTCAAGGTGAATGTCAGAACTGCAGACTCAGAATGTCTTAGTGCAACAAGTGCTGAGAAGGAGAGTGAGTTGTGGCACAGAAGATTTGGTCATTTGAATTTCAGAAGCTTAAAACATCTGAATTCAAAGAAGTTGGTACATGGAATTCCTGCAATTAAGAAGCCTGAAAAGTCATGCAAAGTTTGCATGGAAGGAAAACAACCACGATTGCCATTTGCGTCAGAAACTGCTCCAAGAGCAAAACATGCCTTGGGAGTTGTACATTCTGATGTGTGTGGTCCATTTCCAGTAGCATCGATTGGAGGGAATAAATACTTTGTGTTATTTGTTGATGAATTCACAAGAATGACATAGGTATCCCTTATTAATTTTAAACACGAGGTGTTTGATGAATTCAAGAAGTTCAGAATGAAGGCTGAGAATCAGAGTGGTCAGAAGTTGAAGATTCTTAGAACTGACGGTGGAGGTGAGTATAACTCCAAAGAGTTCCAGAAGTTCTGTGAGGAGAATGGAATTGAGCATGAGGTTACTGCTCCTTATACCCCTCAACACAATGGTCTTGCTGAAAGGAGAAACCGCACTTTGCTTGATATGGTGAGAAGCATGCTAAAGGAGAAGAAACTTCCTCAGAAGCTCTAGGGAGAAGCTGTTGCCACTGCAACGTATGTACTCAACCGATGTCCTATGAAGAAGTTGAAGGAAATAGTTTCAATACAGAAGTGGACTGGAGATAAGTAAAGTGTTAGTCATTTGAAGGTGTTTGGTTCTGTTTGTTATAAACATGTTCCAGAAGCCAGAAGACAGAAGCTGGATGATAGAAGCAAAGTGATGATTCTGATAGGGTACCACAGTACAGGTGCATACAAGCTCTATTGTCCAGAAACCAACAAAATTGAATTCAACAGAGATGTGATTGTGAAGGAATCAGAAATTTGGAATTCGGATAAGTCTCAATCTGATTCTGATGTTAGAACTTCTGAAGAAAGGTCAGAGTTAAGAATTTCAGAAGTTGGAGTAAACTCTGACGTTGATTCTGATTCTGATAGTGATTCTGACTCTAGAGAAGACTCAGAAGATGAAGGTGACTCTGATGATCCAGACTCTGATGACCCAGACTCTGATGGTAATCCAGATTCTGGTGGCAATTCAAAATCTGGAAATATGCCAGCCCCTGAAGATGGTCAAAGCTCTGGAGGAAGTCAACCATCTGAAGCTAGAAACTCTAAAGCTCAAGACTCTGAACAAGTTCAGAGACCACAAAGAATCAGAAACATCCCCAGAAGATATGCAGAATTTGACATGCTGCAAGACACTGAAGTAGACTCTGAAGGAGAAGTTATTCAGTGTGCCATGTTAGTAGACTTTGAACCCATAAGTACAGAAGAGGCTCTTAAGCAGAAGCTCTGGCTGAAGGCCATGAAAGAAGAACTTGATGCTATAGAGAGAAACAAGACTTGGAAGCTGATAGAACTTCCAAAAGACAAGAAAGCCATCAACGTCAGATGGGTTTTCAAGCAGAAGTTAAAGCCAGATGGTTCAATTGGCAAACATAAAGCAAGGTTGGTAGCCAGAGGATTTCTACAAAAACCTGGGATGGATTACTCTAAAGTGTTTGCACCTGTAGCAAGACATGAAACAATCAGAATGGTGATTGCAATAGCTGCTAACAGGAATTGGCCTCTGATGCATTTAGATGTAAAATCTGCATTTCTGAACGGTCCATTAGAAGAAGAAGTTTACGTGTCACAACCTCCTGGATTTGTGAAAAAGAATCAGGAAGGGATGGTGTACAGATTATACAAAGCTCTATATGGATTGAAACAAGCACCCAGAGCTTGGAATCAGAAGATTGATTCATTTTTCAAGAAGCAAGGCTTTCAGAAATGTGAGATGGAGTACGGTGTCTATGTTCAGCATACTTCTGAAGGAAATATGACTCTGGTATGTTTATATGTTGATGATATACTGCTGACTGGAAGTTCTGAACAGGAGATAACCAAGTTCAAGAAGGTTCTGATGAATGAATTCGAAATGACTGATCTAGGCAAAATGACATACTTTCTAGGGATGGAATTCAGATACTCTGAGAAAGATATTATTTTGCATCAGCTCAAGTATGAATTAGAAATTCTGAAGAGATTTAATCTGAAGAATTGTAAGATTGCTGTCACACCCTCTGATACAAATCAGAAACTGGATTCTGACTCTGATGGAAAGGATGTGGACGCTACAACCTTCAAACAGTTGGTTGGTTCTCTGAGGTATTTGTGCAATACCAGACCTGATATTTGCTATTCAGTTGGGATGGTTAGTAGGTTCATGAGTAAACCTAAGTGGTCCCATTACCAAGCTGCTGTCAGGATTCTGAGGTATATCAAGGGAACTCTGAAGTATGGAGTATTATTTCCTTCTGGAAGAAAGGATGAGTCAGAACTTCTGAGTTATTCAGATTCTGATTGGTGTGGAGACAGAGTTGACAGAAGAAGTACGTCTGGGTACTTATTCAAATTTCTGGGAGGTCCCATTTCTTGGTGTTCCAAGAAGCAACCTGTTGTCGCGTTGTCAACTTGTGAAGCTGAATACATTGCAGGTGCTGTTACTGCATGCCAAGCTGTGTGGATTCTGAATCTACTGCAGGATATGAAGATTAAAGTAAACAAACCTCTGAAGCTGATGATTGACAACAAGTCTGCAATCAATCTTGCCAGAAACCCAGTGTTGCATGGGAGAAGCAAGCACATTGAGACCAAGTATCATTTTCTGAGACATCAAGTTTAGAGGGGAGTGTTAGAAGTTGTACACTGCAGCACTCAGAAACAGTTGGCAGATGTTCTGACGAAAGCTATCAAGACTGATCAATTTCTCAGATTAAGGGATGGAATTGGTGTTACAAGTTTTGATGGAATATGAATTAAGGGATGGTATTAGAAGTAATTCATATTTAGTTGTACTATTTTCTTAGCCCCTAAGTTTGTTAGAGGGTATTTTAGTATTTTATCCTATTCTAGTAACCCTAGTTTTAGCTTATAAATAGGGTGACAATCATTGTAACTTTTATCATGTTTTGTAGCCGTCATTCTCTTAATAGAATATTTCCATTCATCATTCATTCTACCTTTGCACCAACAACAATTCCATTAGGAACAAGAAATTATATTTTACATCAAAATCAAAATGTCACAAAGCAACCTACAATGCACACATCATTACATCAAATAATACTATCTTGTTGTCTTGGTGTCTATTCTCTTGGTGTCTTGACTTTAAACACCTATAATTTCAAATAGTAATAGTTGTTAGAAAATAAAATAATTAGAAATTATAACATACAATAAATTATGAATGAATAATATAAAATACTTACTTGTTAATTTTCTCACATGTCTTCTTGATGATCGTTACAAATAACATATACATCATCTTTATCAACTTCTTCAAATGAAGTAGGCACTTGTGTTGTATAAGAAAGAGTGGAAGGAATATCAAAACATTCATCATCATTATGAAGAATGTGTTTTCTTTTGAGAATAATTGATCGTCTCCTCGATAAGTCTGCAGGGTCCGCCATATAAAAAACTTATTTTGCTTGAGTAGCCATGATGAATGATTCGGTCTTATAAGTTGCCTTGCCAAGGCCAACCCATATGAATCTAACTCATTAATTTGTACACCATTGTTATTGGGAACCCACTTGAATTTAAATAATGACATTTTGACAATAACATAATCAATCTCTAAAATCTCCTAATGACACCATAGAACGTGGTGGTTTCCAAAATATGATTATTATTTTTTGAACTAGAGAAATACATGGATTCGGCCTCAACCATAACCTCACTATTTTGCATTGTACTACGATCATATTTTGCTTTTGTATAAAAGGAATAATTAGAAATGTCGCATGCCGTCCAAGTTATCATAGTAAGTTTTTGCATGTACGACAACCATTTAATTGTCTCGGATGCATCATCATTAGTATAAATCCTATTATTAAACCAACTTATGAATTCTTTGTTATGCAGTGTCAACAACCACTTGTCGTTCAGTTGGGGATATTTTTTCTTTTTAACTATTTTGTGGGTAGTTATGTAAGGTTCAACTACACTAAGATTATTCAATATATAGAAATATGCTTCAAGTACTATATCTTGATCCATTGAATTAACAAGGACTTGACTACTCTCAAGTTGTAAGAGGAACCAGGATAATTGTTGTGTGTCTTTGCTTTTACTTTCCTGTTTTCCGATCTTATCATTCTGTTGCTATCAACCTTCCAACTCTGTGTCAGATTCTTGTTCAGAATATGACAAGGACTTTCAAAAGCAAACATAGTGATTCTGATTCAGACTTTGAACTAAGTGCTCAGAATCTGGTTGAGATTAATCAGAAACAGAAGAAGAAAAAGCTTAGAGAAGAAAAGCCAACACAAATCAACCCCCTTTTTGTGTTTTTCTCACCTTCACAAATGAACCACAATTATGACCTTTGGTTGACCAGATAGGAGTTTTGCCACTAATTGTGAGATGAGAAATTGATCTTCTAAAAAAGATGAGAAACAAGACAAATGAAGAACCAAAATGTCCTCATGTACTTCCAAAGAAACTATCAACAATAACATGTAGAAAATATGAAAAAATAAGACATAATATAAATAGCTATAAAGACAAAAGAGCAGTTGGCATGACAATGCCAAAGGGTGGTAACAAGAAGAAAAAAAGGCTAATAACTTGAAGGAAGGAAAAGGAAAAATAAGTGTCAAGGAAAAGGTGACATAAATTGTGCAAGCATCACAAGTACCACAACTTTCTCAACCTACTCAAGATTACAAAATTTTGATGTAATAGATAACTTAAGTAGTATTTTTGATGTTATTAGTGAATTTAGTGGTATTTTAATGTTATGGATGAATTTAGTTATTTGTATATGTTATGGGTGAATTTAGTATTAATTGATGTCAAGAACAAGAACATTGATGAAATATATGTTCCACTTATTATATGTTCAAGTGTTGCTCCATTATGTCAAATTGTTACGTTAGGCCAAGAATTGCAAAACATTCTAATATGTCAAGCTTTTATGCATAACATGTTAACCTTTTATGCAAAACTATGCAAAATAGGATAAACTTTAGACCTATGCAAAACTGTCCAACTTTTATGCACAAGAAATGTACAATACGTGCAACACTGTCAACCTTTTATGCCAAGTGTTATTTGCAAAACAGGTTTAAACCAACTGAACAAACTGTCAAGCTTTTATGCCAAATTGTTATGTGCAACTGTTTTGTGCAAACTTTGCAAAATATATTATGTCAAAACTACCAATTGTTATGTGCAAACAAATCATGTTCAAATTGTCAACATATTAAGTGCATGGAAAATTATAAATGACAAACAAAATCAATTTTTTATTCTGTTCCTGATAAATATTTTTGGATAATCTCCCTGATACGAGTTATGTGAAACAAAATGCACTGTGAATTCAGTGTTAATGCATTGTCCCTTTCTCCTTACCGATGAGTCCTTTTTATATATGTCTTACTTCTAGAGATCATTTAAGAAGTGTCCCTTTATTTTTCCTGATTAAATAATGATGATAATGTCTGCTATCATCATCATTGTCATGTAACGTCTTCTTTATCACCTTCTGTAACGTTCCTACAACCATGGAACTGCCCCATAACCATTACACTGACCACACACATCTTCGTCCCTCTGAGAACCCTCCAACCCAATGTCCTACTTGTATCACATGTAACAACTCAGTAATCATTTACTTTTCATAAATACCCGATATGGCAACTCTGTCACAATGATTGATATCTCAACTTTTTAGAATTTTCGGAGTGTACACATTTATTAACCAAATATGTTACAATATAGTGGGCACAATATCACTTAATCATTTTTTAGAACATAATCACATAAACATCACCTAAGAACTTGATCAACTAAGCATTTCATGATCAATTAAAGACCAAATCAACTAAAAATTTATTTCATTATGTAAGAGCAAATTGTCATACAACATACGATCATAGGTTTCGATGATGACAAATGACCACCATGGATGAATCGGCATTGTCGATTCCACCTCTACAAAACAAATACAACATATCACCTATCATATCCTTTTCTATGCTCATCTAAACTGCTATATTTCATACAACATATGTGGATAAAATGTGATCATGACAAAATGCATGAAAACCATAAAAATATGAATTTTTGCAGATTTGCAGGGTTTGAGTCGACCGCAAGGGTCAGCGCATGAACCACGGGTCAGCGCATAACATAGTGCAGTTGGTCACTGGTCAGCGCATGGAGGCTTGAGTCGACCACACGTCGGCGCATAACATAGTGCAGTTGGTCACGGGTCAGCGCATGGAGACTTGAGTCGACCACAGGGTCGGCGCATGAAGCCTTCACTTTCCCACGGGTCAGCGCACGCCGACCTATGGTCGACGCATACTGATGTATTCTTCAGTCTGTCCAAAATTGTCGGCCATGCATCGACGCATAGACCGGCTATGGTCGACCGCTCGTGCGCAAATTCAGTTTTTGTGTATTTCCCACTCTGTTTGAAAAGCTGTTAAGTTTGGTTGGTAAGTTGGTTACTATATATAGAAGTTTAGTTACTTGTATCAACTAACATTTGTCAAATTGATTCAAGTGTTCAAAGAAACAAGAAAAAGTGAAATAGGTGTCCAAGATTCATCATCTTCATCTTCAACATCTCACAACACATCAACTACACACAACCATTTTTGAAGTGCTTTGTGATTGGTTAAAGGTGATAAGGTTCGAAGCCGAGATTGGGGAATCCGGTTCGGGTTGAAGCTTGTGACAGGTTTTTTCTTGAATAAAATCGTTAGGGTTTTGTCCTCCAAGACTGGTTTGTGTTTGGGGGTTTTTGGACGAATTTCTTCATCAATTTTCAGCTGAGCGAAGGTGATTGAGAAGAGGAAGTCTTCGTCAATCTAGTAGCGGATTCAATGATATTGAAGGGAAGATTTCGGGTTCGAGTTGTTGTAGTTGAGATCAGTCGGGCCGAGGGTTTGAAGAACTGAGGGTTATTCAACAAAGGGGCTGGAATCGGAGGTCTATCAACAACAATCGAAGGACTTGATTCACCTTGAATCAAGGAACAAGGAGTGGAAGCAACATTCAACATCTTGAGAGTTCGGTTGTATATTTGCTTTTCTATCCTTGTATAAACGGTTAAATTCAACAGGTCATATCTATTAAATCATCTCAATTCTAGTTTTAGAATTGAGGGCAGACGTACCCCGAAGCGAGGACGACGGGGGAACTGCCTCATCAAATCTTTGTCTTCTCTATTTTTCAGCATAGTTGTTTTTAGCTTAAAAATTAAGTGATTTTAGTATAAGCACTTTTATCAAACCTTGATATTAATTAAGTAAGAAGTTAAAACTCTGTTTTTGAATTCAAAGTACAAGTAAATATTGTACTAGACTAATTGAAATCTCTTACTCAACACAAATATCACTTGG